>NC_056630.2:172445691-172745691 GCF_002870075.4 Lactuca sativa
TAAGTTTTTAGACTTGTTGCAACACCACAACCATTCTTAGACATATGCTAATCACTTCTCGGATAGATATAGTTGATCAGGCTATATCAATCCTAGACCTGATTATATATCCCCAAGCCCACTTGTGATGTTCAACAATCGCAATACTTTTGTTCTGTTCTAATATGACCTTGTTCTGGTATGTATGCATGTATGTATACTTTAGTAAAATATCTTATTATTTATAAAGTATAACTCTTGGTCAGAGTGTCTTAATCCCTTTGTGTTTATAGTTGTATATCTTTCATGGGTTGATATACTTAGTTCAATATAAACAATGCTCTGATACCAATCTGTCACACCCCCAAACCGAGATGGTGGAAACATTCGGGGACGGAGGACGTCATGTACAGTACCATAACAATCCACAATAGTAAAACAGGCAACAACATCCATTGCATTAATAATACAGTTAATACATGTGTGTTCTGTGTGTAGTTGTATGACACCAAAAATGTATAAAAAAACTAAAATAAAAGACGAGTCTTGAACATGCTCTGTCTTCCCAAAACCTGATCTAGTTTACCTTTCTACTGGTTCCCTAAGAATACAAGTTATTTTGAAACAGAGTATCAACATTTAAGTTGGTGAGTTCATAAGTATTTTAGTGTCAAGTGTTTGCATTTGTTTCATGAAAATGTTTGTATTTGTTTAGTGAAAATGTTTGTACACTTCCTAGAAAATCTTATATTTTCTTCTTAAATGAAAAGTGGTCTTCTTCCTAATACCAAACTGTTTGTATGTTTGGTTCTCTTGAAAATAGTGTAAAATGTATGTTTGTACTTGAAACAGTATGAAATGTATGTTTTCCATATTTGTAAACCATCTTTACTAGAAAAATAGCATGCATTTCTCATGTGAGAATATCACTGTATAAATGTAATGGAAAAATGAAGATTTTTAGTAGTATTGTATAAAATACACTACTGATGCGTTAACTAGCTTGAAACCAAACTGGTTAATTAAGGTCAAAATGGGATTAGGTTATAACCATACTCGATTAACTAGTATAAAACACGATGTTATTCAGGCGTCGAAAATGATATGACATTTGTCACCCATAGACCTGCATGTCCCACTGTAGCTAGCAGCAAGGTGTGGGATCGTCAATACAGTATATATCTATACACAAACTCATGCTCTCCTTCCAGGAATCTCTGGTTACAAAACGTGACATAGCAAGAATATTGTTATGCCATGAATAGTATCTAACATTTTAGTTATCTTGCTCTTTTTATAGTATGTAAGTTCCTTTTTGTTCTTGTAAATGAATAGTATACTTTGTAGTGTATAGTAATAGTATGTATGTATTGACTTATGTATGTTTCTCTGTTCTAGAAAATAGTATGTATTGATCCTCTAAACTACACCTATTATAGTTTACAAGTATGTTTGTTTGAACTGTTGCAGATTTAGAGAAAAGACTCAATTGTCTATCATATGTAACTGAGTTAAGTATGTTCTTTGAAAATGGGATTTAATATTCATGTATATATTTAGCAAGTATAATTATGATTTAGCCGACAGTCGGACTAGTGATCCTACCCTGAGTCCACAACCAAACAAGGAACATGAGTTATAGTATTTAGCAATAGTCCTAAGTCCGTTAAAGCGTACTTATACATAAATATATAAATGAATATGATTTTGATATAAACAGAATTCTAAGAATAGTTTAAAAGATTTTTCTAAGATGATTTTGACAGTATTTAAGCAATAAGAAATCCTTTTGTTTGTTTCCACATGTACAAGTAGAACATAATTAAACTATGTTCTACTTGCATCCCCCCCCCCCTAAAAAGCATTCAAAAAGGTAAATTATATGGGTATCAACTCACCCTATGTGAGTGATTCGATTGAAGGTTTGATATAGGTAGTTATTTCTACGAGTGAAGTCTCGTAACAAAATCAAGTCTTAAACACAATTCACGAAGTATATATGTGTACAATTAGTGAATATATAAGCAAGTATGTTATGGAAACACCTTGGGATGTAATATTTACTTACAAAAGAAGTGTTAGAAACGAAATCAAGGGGCTGTTTGGAGTTTACGGCCAGCTCTTGGGTTTACGGCCCATGAAGATCTTGGTGTTCTTGGTGAAACCAAGAAGATTCAAGGGTTTTTGGTTGAAGAACCCAGAAATGGATGATGATTGATCGATGAAATGCAAAACACTTGGTGTTCTTGAGTTCACGGTTGAGTGTTCTTGAAGAAATGGAGGAGATTAAAGGGTTTTCGGCCAAATGATCTTGATGAATGAAGAACACTTGAAGATCCAAGAAAGCTCCAAAGAAGATTCAAAGGATTGAAGGATGATAGTTGAGAGAGAGAAGGTGTTTTCGGTTGGTGTTCTTGAGTATGAGGGGTGTCTTTTCGGCTGGAATTGTAGAAGTGAGGAGGAGTTCACGGTCCAGCCCCTATATAGGGTCAAAATTGATGGGACACCTTCTTTGAAAACCACACCGAATGGATAAGACTGAGGGTTCTCGGCGGTGCACACTCACTTGTGGCTACAAACGCTCGCTTGCGACTGTGAAAGCTCGTTTGCGGCTACGAACCTCGTTTGCAGCCCATGCGAGGGTTTGCGGTTCGGACAAGGTTCTCGATTCAAAATGTTTTCCTCCTTAAACACACAACACCTTTGATACAAGGTCTATACACCTATAACTCGTTAATCCTACCATATTAAGATAATTAAATAGATAAGTTTGACCTTAATATGATATGTTTGACTTTCGTTGACCAATATTGACTTTCACAAGATTAAAAATTACGGGTAGTCACAGATGGTGACCATACGAGACCCTAGTGGGGGAGTACTTACGGTGTATGGTGGGGGTACCAGATCTGGATCAGCTTTTTGCTCTACTTCCAGAGCGAGGCAGAGTCTACAACAGAGTTGTATGGGTATTTTGGCGTATGTGACGGATACGCGGGTTGCTATAGAGAGGACGAGTTCTATCATTGATGTTCCGATAGTGTGTTAGTTTTTGGATGCTTTTTCCGAGGAGTTGTCGGGTGTGCCTCCCAAGAGGCAGGTGGAGTTTCGGATTTATTTTTTCCAGGAGTGGCGCCTATTGCTAAGGCATCTTATCGCCTTGCGCCACCGGAGATGTAGGAGTTATCCTCACAACTCCAGGAGCTGTTGGGAAGGGTTTTATCAGACTGAGTAGTTCACCATGGGGAGAGCTGATTCTTTTTGTCAAGAAAAAGGATGGTTCACACCGGATGTGTATTGATTACCGGGAGTTGAACAAGTTGACTGTCATGAACCGTTATCCACTACTGAGGATCGACGATTTATACGATCAGTTACAGGGGGCGTTTTGGTTCTCTAAGATGACTTGAGATCTGGATATCATCAGGTGAGATTTTTCAAGGAGGATATCCATAAGACGGCCTTTAGGACTCGTTATAGGCACTACGAGTTTGTGGTGATGCCTTTCGAGCTCACCAATGCACCGGCAGCGTTCATGGATCTCATGAATCAGGTGTACAAGCCTATGTTGGATTGATCGGTGATCGTGTTCATCGATGATATTCTGGTGTACTAGAGATCTAGATAGTAGCTCAAGGAGCATCTTAGAGAGATCCTTGGAGTATTGAGGACGGACAGGCTTTATGCCAAATTCTCCAAGTGTGACTTATGGTTATGAGAGATGCAGTTCCTGGGACACCTCGTTAATCAGAAGGGGATATTGGTGGACCCGGCCAAGATTAAGGCAGTTATGAGATGGGAGGTGCCGAGATCTCCGATCGAGATCAGGATTTTTCTAGGATTAGCCGGCTACTACCAGAGGTTTATCAGAGATTTTCCTGGGGGACCCGAGCAGCAGGCCTCATTTGAGACTCTTCACCAGAGATTGTGCGAAGCTCCAATGTTATCCATCCCTGAGGGAGTGGAGGACTTTGTAGTTTATTATGATGCTTCTATATCCGAGATGGGTGTAGTGTTGATGTAGAGGGGACACATGATAGCATATGCATCGAGACAGATGAAGCCTCATGAGATGAGGTATCCCACTCATGATTTAGAGCTGGGGGATGTGGTGTTTTCCCTCAAGATCTAGTGCCACTACCTGTATGGAGTCCCGTTTACCATATATATGGACCACAAGAGCCTAAAGTACCTCATGGACCAGCCCAACCTAAATATGAGACAAATGAGATGGTTGGATACAATGTAAGATTATGACTATGAGATCTTGTATCATCCGGGCAAGGCTAATGTGGTAGCCGATGCCTTGTGCCATAGAGCAGCGAGTGCTCCAATCCGAGATGTGTGTATGAGGATGAAGGTGATGACTCCAGTCTTAGATACCATCCGAGAGGCCCAGGTGGAGGCTGTGAGACCGGCGAACCGCAAAAGGGAGCCGACGATCGAACAAGTTCCCAAGTTTGAGATGGATAGTCAGGGGCTTATGACGTTCCGTAGGCGGATGTGGGTCCCCAATACAGGTGGAGCTCGGTGCATACTGATGGAGGAGGCACATAGATTGAGATTCTTGATCCACCCAAGGGCCACTAAAATGTATTTGGACCTAAAGAGAGATTATTGGAGGCCCTGTATGAAGAGGGATGTGGCATGGGTTGTTGAGAGGTGCTTGACCTGTTGCTGGATTAAGGCAAAGCACCAACCTCCACATGGCCCTTTACAGCCCCTAGAGATTCCCTAGTGGAAGTGGGAACAGGTTTCCATGGATTTTATCACCAAGTTACTGAGGACTGCACGTGGGGTTGACGCGATTTGGGTGATTGTATACCGGCTAACGAAGAGTGCTCACTTCCTCGCTATCAGTGAGAGCTCTTCTTTAGAGAAATTGGTCGAGATCTACATACGAGAGGTGGTGGCACGACATGTATTGCCGACATCGATAGTGTTAGATCGAGATGTGCGATATACTTACAAGTTCTGGAAGAATTTTCATGTGGATTTGGGTACTCAGTTGCACTTCTGTACCGCATACCACCCACAGACAGACGGGCAGAGTGAGCAGACGATTCAGACACTTGAGGACATGATGCGTGCATGTGTTATGGACTTCGAAGGATGTTGGGATACCTATTTGCCCTTGGATGAGTTTTCATACAGCAACAACCATCATCCCAGTATTGGTATGCCTCCCTTCGAGTTCTTATATGGGAGGAGGTGTCGGGATCCCATCTGTTAGGGAGAGGTAGGGCAGCAAGTGATGGGTGGCACTGAGATAGTGCTAAAGACGACCGAGCAGATTTAGCAGGTCATATAGATGTTACTGATAGACCAGAGTCGCCAAAAGAGTTACGCAGACTGGCAACGATCCGAGCTAGAGTTCACGGTTGGAGATTTTGTCTTCCTGAAGGTATCCCCATGGAAAGGGGTGATCTGATTTAGGAAACGGGGCAAGCTGGTCCCTAGATACATTGGTCCTTTCAGAGTGACTGACAGGGTGGGCAATGTAGCTTATCGGTTGGAGCTACCTGTAAAGTCGAGCCATATTCATAACGCCTTCCATGTGTCTCAATTGAGGAAGTGTGTAGCCGATGAGACGGTAGTGGTACCCTTAGAGAACATTTAGGTAGATGCAAACCTGAATTACATTGAGAGGTCGATAGTGATTTTAGATCAGAAGGTGAGGTGTTGAGTAATAAATAGGTGCCCCTGCTTCAGGTCCAGTGGAAACATTGGAAGGGATCCTAGTGGACTTGGGAGCCGGAGTCTGAGACACACGAGTAGTAACCAGATTTATTTTCGGAGCATGACGTTAAGGGCGAAGTCTGATTCTAGTAGGGGAGAATTGTAATATTTGGACTCCCATACATATTATTTATATATTTATTTTGAGAATTACTGATCGACTCGATGAGTTGATTCCTCAACTCGTCGATTAGAGACGTATTTGACCACGTGGGTTTTACTACCAACTGGACGAGTTGGAGAGACCAACTCGGCGAGTTGGTGCTATGTGAGGAAAACCTAATTTTTCCGGGGTTGAGTCCTATTCAAAGGGCCTTAAGCCCTCGTTTCCGCCTCACCAGCCAGCCAACTCCCATGTGTGAAACCCTAATCAATCAGATTGATTTGTGAGAGAGAGAGAGAGAGAAAAAGAGAGAGAGAGAGAGAGAGAGAGAGAGAGGTTAAATTGAGTGGTTTTGTGCATCTTTGAAAGGAGATTTAGAGAGCTTGATGTGTAGGATCAAAGAGGGGCTGTAGATCCTGAGTTCTTCGGTGATTAGCTTTAGTGCAAAGGTAAAAAGCTTCTATCTTTATCTTTCCTTTGTGAGATCTTAGTTTAGGGAGGTTTTTAGGGTTTTCTCCCATCCATCTTTGGGCAATGAGTTATTTGAGCATATCATGAGGTTGAAACCTCAGATCTGGACTATAGGAGGACTTAAGAGCCCAAAGATCCAAGATTTATTGAGCTAGAGACAAGCTTTTGTGCATCTAACCCTTGTTAGAGTTTGTATTGACATTATGAGCCTAATATGCCATGCATGAACGTAAAAGCTCACAGCTTTACGTGACATTCGAGCCTTGGGAGGCTAGATCTCAAGTGTGGAGTGGTAGATCTGCCTTAAAACGTCTAAATGAGAATATAGACTGAATGGACTCGCCGAGTCAATGAGCTGACTCGAAAAGTCAAACAGGGTTTTCCCCGATGAATATGGACATGGGTAACTCGGCGAGTTAAGTTGGATTTTCACGACATTTCAGAGGAAACGGGGAGACTCGATGAGTCGCATAGATGCACTCAACGAGTTGGGTCAACATGGACTGTTGACTCGAGTGTTGATTTTGGGTTTGGTCAAGACAGTGATGATAGGGACCATAGAGGGGTAAAATGGTCTTTTACCCATTCCAGTAGTTTGAGAGAGAAAATAACTTAGTTTATTTAGAGTTGTGACTTAAGTTTTAATTAGAGATATCTATCCTATGTGTTAGGCGGAGGCTAGTTCAAGATTCGTGTCTGAATTAAGGTATTTGCTTGCTTTCTTACGAGGTGAGTCTTCTCATTATACTTACCTAGAGTGGTAATCTTGGTGTGACTGGAGGGTCTTCTTTGCTTACATTGAGTATTATGATATCTTGCATTATGTCTTTGTGATTTATGTCATGTATTATATTGAGCTTACTGAGTAAGGACCGGAGGGTCCATCCAAGTTGTGGGACAGGAGGGCTCCACTAAATCACATTGACCAGAGGGACATATTCGAGTATAGTCATGAGAGGCTAATGAGATGTATGTGGTATTTTGGGGAACTCACTAAGCTTTGTGCTTACCGTGTTATGTGTTATGCGTTTCAGGTACTTCTCAGGATCACGGGAAGGTGTCGGTTTGATTGTACACACGAATTGGAGATATGTTTTAGAGGATCATGGATTGTGTTTTGAATAATTTATGAACATGTGTTTTGATAATTCGATATTTATGGGGATTTTGTGATTGTGTTAATGAGATAAATGAGATTTTTAAATGAAAATTTTGCTTGAAGATGTACGGTGTTACAGATGTACCTATAATAATTCTTTTATAAAGGAAATAGTAAGCATGAAGCCTAGTGAATTCCAACACAACATAACAATAGAAATGTTACACCCTACTCCTACATTCCATGCCATCAACAAATATGAAAACATCCATATAAGATATAAACAACAAGATCTTACATCATGTGTCTATTTGGGAACAAATCCCAAACAAAACCAAGATAAGGACTTAGTGTTCAGCCGTCGAGTCCACGGACTTGGCGTTTCCTCCTTCGCTCCCCTGACTTGGCACAACGGCCTTCAGTCAATCGTCTTGATATTCAGCCGTCGAGCCTGAACATATCATGCATACAAATTTCACATAAAAAATAAGTACATCAAAGATAACTAATGCTACAATTATTATTTAAGTAGTAATCATATAGTTCCTTGTCCCACCAGACCTAACGGGAGGCATGTAATACCCTAAAGGTCTGAAGTGAGGAACTTACCTCCAATGGTCAAACACCCTTCAAGTAGCCCAAGACACCCTTTACACTAGGCCAACCCTCAAACTTCCTAATAAAGGCAAAATATAGTTAATTTATGTTTATTTGATACCCCAAAAATACAAATGGTTCATGGGTTAATTTTCAAGATTTTTACATAGAAGTTATTGTTTATTCGGGGTCTGTTTTCCCTCCTTAAGAGCCTTATTTTTAAAAACTATTTTACATGAATGAATTTCAAGTCCTCAAATTTAAAACTAGTATTTGTACACCTCTATATGATTTTTCTACAATTTTTGGTTATTTTTACAAATTGTCTCGCAAAACAGTTCATTACAGACCAGTCTTGGTAAATTGTCGATTTCACCTTACTTAGAGGCATTTTTGGCCTTCGGTCAAAACTAATGAATCTTAGAGGATTCAAGAAGGAAAATTTGGGATTTCTTTTCGACTAAAAAGGGTTTCCCATGACCGATATATGATCTCTCAAAGATCTAGACAAATTATGGTAAATTCCTGAAATCACAGCTTTGTCTTTTTATAGTCAATTAGCCACTTCATTAATACATAATTCCATGAAAATCTTAACCACTTTCCTTGAAGTTTCTTGCTCAAACATGAAAATATAGTACGATGCCTAGATTGTAACATTACCAATTAGGGTTTAAATTTTGACACCAAAACAACTCGTAACACTACCTAAGCACCAATTGAAGTTGGAACACCTTCAACCACTACCATCATGGCAGTGGTAGTTGACGGTTCGCCACCATCATGGTGGTGGTGGTGATTTCTAGTAAAAGAACAGGATAAGAAGGATTGGATTCATTAGAACTTACTTAGATGAGAAACACCTTTATCTTCTCCAATACCGATCTCAGCCTCCCTTCTCCTCCCTTTCTTCTTCTCCATTTGGCAGCAGGAAACCTTCCTCCCTTCGCTTCTCTCTCTTTCGCGCCGCAAGATACACATACACACACTTCACATATTTTTTTTTTTATCTTTTTTGTAGGTTTAGGGCTAAAATTGGGCACGAGGCTTTAAAACAAAGAATTGGATCATGAATGGATGAAAGCCTCTTGACCTCAAAAATATGAGTTTAAATTTGTATTTCCAGTTTAGCCCCTAAAGTTTCCATAATGGCAGTTTAGTCCTTCCAAACACTACAAGAAAAATACCCTTTAATGACACGCAAACAATGACACACAGTGATTTACGATACGCATTTTTTGTGCGTCCTACAAATAATGTCAGCCTTCCAAATCTCGAAAGATAGAGGATACGCATTTATGCTTGCCCTAAAATTATTGTCCCACAAAAAAAATTACGAACACGGAGGGCGTTTATTTTTAAATGTTCGTCCTTTGTGAATGTCGCTTTATATTTTTTCTTCAAAACGCGCGTTCTCAATGGGGGGAAATAAAATCTCTTAAAATTCTTAAATTTTTTAATAGCCCGCTTCAAGATCCCCTTCATTCTCTTCTCCCCTTCTCCTACAAAACCTAATCATGATACCAAAACTGCTATACACCTCCGACAACTCATAACCCTATTCAACAAATGCTACATATGCCGACTCTCAAACGAACTCTCTCGGTGCTCTCTGACCTATGCAACAATCGAAGATCTCATAGTTCATTCCAGAAAAAAAATAAAGAAAATGTCAATCGAAGCAGAAGGACGGGCATTTTACTCTTCATTTACTTAACTCTTTCTCAATTTCCGCCTCAACCCTGAAAGAATCGGCGAAAGGCTACGGTTTCCATCCGAATCACACCTCCTCCATCTACTTCTATCCTAGAGCCGACGATTTAGGGCCTTACAACTTCTCATTCCTCATAGCGCTAAAGATGTTGCTCGTGATTCTTTGTCATTCTTACAAGCCCTAGGTCGGATTGAACCTTGCTTTCCTACATGCTCCGATTGTTATGGTTGCACAGATGGTGGTTGTAATGGTTGGGAATGTCTCTAAAAGGCCAACCGGTTCTCTATCCTTTGCAAAGAGACCTTTAGGGGCTCGAATTGCCACCGATAAGACTTTTTTTGGTGGTAGTGTTGGCATGTCGGATCAGGATATCGAACAGCGGTTAGCGGCTGTGTCTGTATTCGCTCTCAGCAATTCTTCGGAGGAATTTGTTGTGGTTTCGGGTCAAAACCTGTGAAGTCTCTAGAGCTATTTTGTTTCAAGGAAGAAGATGACCAGACACTCCTTGGACAAATGAAATCCATGGATCCTAGAATGCGCCCTGGTTCCAAATCATCACTTCATTTAGCACTTAGCACCCGGTTTCAGACAGAACAAACGTAGCTTTCCATCATCAACAAAACCCATCTCCGATCTGATCATAAATCTTACACCAGCAAAAACCCACTCCAACAGGTACTTCTGTTTACCTCTCTGTGGGTTAAATAATTTCATTGGAATTTGGTTCAAAACTAACACCACCGGAGTTCATCTTCTTCCCATTTACGATCCCATATCCCATTGATTTCAACTTGTTTCAAAGAGTAAAACCATAAATTCTACTGTAACACTGGTATCAGATTGGTATCATTTAGCTATTAGAAATGGGATTTGTATTTGATTAATTTGGGCTTATGGTTAATTGATTCACAGGAAGTGGACACAAAATCAAATCGGGAGTATTCCTTCCTGTGGCGACAAACAATCCCCCCTTCTATTGAAAACATGGTAAAAAGACGATTTTATCCCTCCTATTTTTGATCATAGAAAGTGAATATCTGTTTGTTTCTCAGGTATACCACTCTACATTTATCGACGAGGAAGGAATTATGAAAGCTTGTGGGTGCCCTTTACTTCCTTTAAAAAGCCACATAAGAGGACCTGCTCGAGTTTCAGATCAAGGTCAAAACTTTTTGTATCTTCTAATAGTAAATAGTAAAATACTAATAAAAGAAATATTATATATTTTTAAAAAGTCACATAAGAGGACCTGCTCCGGGATTCAACAACTTCTCAATATCCTTCTCATTTATGTGTTGAAAGAGATCTAGCTTTAGATGGATCTGCATTAAAGGGAGCTGCAGGAGATGTAATTTAAATAAACCTTTTTCAATTTTACTTGAGATAATATATGAAGTTTTTATTATTTTTTAGTTTTTCAGGCTTACTTTATAACGAATATGGAACCAATACAATTTTGGGAGTTCATGTCACTTATTCTTGTAGGTCTTGGTTATGAAAGGTATATTCTTCTTATTGGTTTGTTTTCATGGAAAGATTAAGCTCCACTTTGCCTTTATTTATGATTTTATGTAGTTTGCAGGCCAAGAATCAAGATTCCTGCATCTGTGATGATGGCTATTGCATAAATGGTGGAACGTACTTACTTTGTCTGTTAAATCCAACATCTGCCTCAGCACCACCATGTACATGCGTATAAAGGTAACTCAATTAGTTTTGTAAATTGTAATTCAGCTTTATCTATCCTTCCTATAGATATTGACTTTTTATGATCATTTAGCTACATGGTCATTGTTTCTAGCATTTGACATGGTTTGATGTGTGATTTTGCCATTATGCAGCTTGTGAAGGGGCAGAAGTGGTTTTCCATATGGCTGCACCTGATTCCTCCATTAGTAACTACCAGCTGCATCATTCAATGTTTTTTTAACAGTTGTTTGGCCTAGGAGTAGCTAATATTGTTGGGTCCGTTTTCTCAGCATACCCTACAACAGGTAAGAAAGGAACAAGTGATATAACTTAATAATAGTAATACATGCTAGGTTTTATAAATATTGAAATTCTTCTAAAAGGACCAGTTTGGAATTAAATATGTTTTATAGGCTCCTTTTCAAGGTCAGCAGTTAATAATGAAAGTGAGGCGAAAACCGGTTTGTCAGGATTTGTCATGGGCATTATCATCTGCTCTGCTTTATTATTCATGACACCATTGTTTGAATTTATACCTCAGGTACATATAATACAGTTATTAAAACTTTTTATTTTCTATCTTGACTTCACTTCACCTCTTGTTGACTTTTTTTTACAGTGTGCTCTAGCAGCCATTGTAGTCTCTGCTGTAATTGGGCTACTAAGTTTCCTTATTTAATATTGTGTAGGACCCATGGATATATATATTTTTGTACACATCCTAAGTTTTAATTATTATTTAATAATAATAATTACAGGTAAAAAGAAAGATAATAAACATAGTTAGTTAATTTCTAAGAGAGTATTAACTTTTGTTTTTGGATTTACAGGTACTAAGAACATAATTGATGCTTGTACTAAACTTAATGTGAAGAGGCTTATCTATACAAGTTCTCCTAGTGTGGTTTTTGATGGGATACATGGAATACATAATGGAGAAGAATCATTGCCATACAAGTCCAGATGTGAGTTTGATGATTTGTATTCCCATATTTTATTAAACTTAAAATTACTTAGTTTTGTAAACTGGCATTTTTTATTTTTTTTAAAACTTTAAGTCTTGAAAGTGAAATGATATATATATATATATATATATATATATATATATATATATATATATATATATATATGGAATCTGAATGGAAAATAATATGATATTTTATTAGTTTTATTTTGTTTCTTTTTTTTATCTTAATAGGCTTAATGGGTTAAGCACTTAATCCAGAAAGCTACATATACTTGTTTCCTTTTGACTTAATTTGGACATAATGACTTGATGAGTTAACCAAAAAAGCCTGCTACATATTTTAGATAGGGGTATTATGGGAAAATCCTACGAATAAAGGGCTTATTAATGGGAGGGGCGTTTTGGGTAATTCTTTATATATTTTGTTTGTTGCAACAGAGTATATAAGTAGGTAGAAGGATTAAGGGATGGTTATCTGTCATGATAAATGAAGATTTTCACTGTCACTGCCTTCTCTGCTATCAGGAATATACATATTTCATTGTCTTTTTTCCTTTTTTAAAGGTAAACATCCATCAATTTTGAATTAACTCTCTCTTTTATCAAATATCATGTTCTTCATTTTAGAGAACATTAATCTCTGTTAGTTTTTATTTATTTATTTATCCTGTTATGTGTTGGATTATAGCAGTGAAAGGAGCATTAAAAATAAAAAACAAAAACAAAAATATAATTCTCTCCTTATTATCATATGTCTAATATATTTTGTACTTCAATTTGCAGAAAGATCATCAAGCAATAGATATCCTTTTAACAAAGATCGATATATATCAGCTTTTTGCTTTCAAACATTGTTGGGGAAGAAGGTTGAAACTTGCTCTTTGTGAAGGTAATTCTTTTTTCTTAATGTATTATCCTCTATATTCTTGATATTTTCCCACTTTTTAAATCTTTTGTCAAATTCTCACTTTTGGATATAGAGCTTGATGAGAGAATGCGTGACCTAAATCTTTTATCAAATTCTCACTTTTGGAGGTGGCCATAAGAAAAGGTAAGCAAAGGGTAATTTGGTATTTGTTGCTGTTATTGTGTATTACAATACTTCCATGTATATATGTATAAAGTTTGTTCTTTTTCAGATTTGCCTTTTACCATTGATTTCCTTATTGAGGCATTGTACTTTGAAAATGCTAATTCTTACCTTTTGTCCATGTAGGATCCACCAGGAACAGGAAAAACACAAACAATTCTTGGGCTTCTTAGTGCCATATTACATACCAACTGAGTATCTAAGTCTCTTAGTAACTTTGTAAGACATTGATTACTTGAGGGTATTTTTAGTAACATTGTAAGAGATTGATTACTTGAGGGTACTTATGGTATATAATGTTATATTCTTTTGTTAACATGGTCCTTAGTGCAATGAATTATCTTTATTGTTTATGGTATTTTATTTTGTATTATGAGACTTTTAATGTGTTATTTAATTTGAAAATTAGTAAATCTATCAAAAAAGTATTTTATTCCTATTATGAGAAATTAAATGCAAATTTAATTTAAAAATTAATAAATATATAATTTTTTTAAACATTTAAATTTACGATACGCAAAAATGTGTGTCATCTTCATTTATGACATGGCCTTTCTTGACAGGGGCTTTCTTGATACGCATTGCGTGTCATTAACACGCGCGTCGTAAGGTTACGACACGCGAATGCGTGTCGTCTTCCTTTATGACAGGGCCTTCCTTGATACGCATTGCGTGTCGTAAACGTGCATCGTAAATGAGCGTCGTAAATGCGCGTCGTCTATAGACGACGCGCAAAAGCGTGTCGTCTCTCTTTATGACAAGGCCTTCCTTGACGCGCATTTGCGCGTCGTCTGAACCTTTTACGACGCACAATGAGCGTCGTAAAAGGCTGTTTTTCTAGTAGTGAAACAAATATCTTTGCAACATCAGGTTTTCAAAGCTACCAAATTTAGTCCTCTCTTCAGAAAATAATTACAAAACCTCATTCCCAATAATAATAATAATAATAATAATAATAATTATTATTATTATTATTATTATTATTATTATTATTATCTTCATCATTTATTAATTTGTATTTGTACTTATTTTCCATTATTAATCATAAACGGAAAACGGGGCGTTACATCCACATCTTGGAATGATTTCAAACATAACCTAAAACATCAAAAGGAGGAACTTTCATTGGTTCAACTTGCTAGTCATATTCGTATTGAAGAATCTCTTCGTACGAAGGAAGTTGACAAATCTAATAAAACCAAAGGGAAAGTTGAATCTGGACAGCCTTCTATTCATATGGTTGAAAACAAAGCCAAGAACTCTAACCATAATGCACATGGCAAACGTAAGAAGGAACATGTCCCAAATAAATCAAACAAAAGGAAAAAGGAAATGGTATGTTGGAGGTGAAAAAAAGTGAGGAATTGCAGGAGAGATGGTTGTGTGAACTTGTACAACAATAATAACAACAATACTGCTGGAAATAGTGAAGCCAATGGAAGTGAACAAGTCTTCGAGCCAAGTTAAAGGAGGTTAGTTTTTGAATAAATTTGATAATTCTAATCAGAATTATGTTTATTATGTTTTACTAATTGCTGAATCATTCTATATATAGGATGATGATGTTTCTTGATGGATCGACTCCGGGGAAACAAACCATGCATGCAAGAATAAACGGTTGTTTGAAACGTTAACACCACTTGAAGATGGATCAGTGTTGAGAGTGGGAGATGATTCTTTTATACCTATTTGTAGTGTCGGTCTTTTATGTCTTGAATTTACTTTTGGAAAGACTGTTAGTCTTTTTGATGATTTGTTTGTTCCTAAGATTCGAAAGAATCTTCTTAGTTCTAGTTGTTTGAATTATGAAGGTTTTAATCAAGTTATTGAGTCAAATAAGTTCATCTTATCTCAAGGTGAAATATTTATTGGTTTTGGATATTTACATAAAAGAATGTTTCATTTGAGTATTGTTCACAAAATATTACCTGTTCAAAATTATGCATTTGTATCTTTTATTTCTAATGTTGATAAATCTATGTTTTGGCATGTAAGATTAGGTCATGTCAACATTAGAAGGATGCCTAAGATGTCAAAAGATGTATTAATTCTAGCCATTGACATGACTTCTGATAAATTTAAAGCATGCATGCTTACAAAAATGACAAAATAACCCATTCCTAGTGTCACTAGCAATGCGACTATTTTGGAACTTGTACACAGTGACCTGTGTGATTTTCACTCGACTCTTTCCATGGGAAATAAAAAGTATATAATCACCTTCATTGATGACTACACTTAGTTTTGCTATATGTATTTGTTACTTTCTAAGCATGAAGCCTTAGATAATTTCAAAATATACAAAACTGAGGTGGAATTGCAATTAGGCAATCCGGTTAAGTGTATTAGGACTAATAGGGGAGACGAATATATGGATCCTATATACTTCCAGTCAATGGCTATCATTCATGATACCATGGCACCTTACTTGCCCCAACTAAATGGAATTGTTGAACACAAAAACCGAGTTTTAAAGGAAATGGTAAACTCGACTTTGTCATACTCGGGATTAAGGAATGGATTTTTGGGAGAGGCCATGTTAACGACCTGCTATTTATTAAATAGAGTTCCAAATAAAAATAACAAATTTGTTCCATATGAACTTTGGTTCAAGAAAAAAACGAATTTAAGCTATTTTCGGGTTTGGGGATGTTGGGCAGTTGTAAAACTAATTGAGCCTAAAAGGACACCTTTGGTAGAACATGGAATGTAAGATCCCAATCTTCAGGGATGAATTTAAATCTTTATATATTTATATTTTCAGGGCAACTCAAAGAGTTGGAAGGCTCCAACTCTTCGTGTAGAGTTTTTAATGTCCGCATATCTTTCAATATCTACTCGACGAGTTGGAAGGCCCAACTCGACGAGTTGAAGGCTGAACATTAAAACCCTAATTTTTTGGGTTTGCACCTTATTTAAACGCCTTAACTCTCAATGTTGGCCACCCTTATCGCCTCTTTGTCCAGAGAAACAATAGTTCTCATATTTCTTCTCTTTTTGAGTGTGTAAGAGATTAAAGAGTGCCTTTTTGGTGTTTATTTGAAGAAGCTTGAAGTGGTTAGTGCATAGATGAAGGGAGAGGCTGTAGATCCGGTGTCTACTCTATTGTGGCAGCCATATTGAGGTATAAAGTTGATACCTTGGTCATTTATTTTCTAGATCTCTTTATTTGAGAGTTTATGGTCATTATTAGCTTATTTTGGGATAATTCTTGGATTTGAGCATGTCATTAAGCCATAACTTTAGATCTAGACATCTCATGGCCTCTTTTAACTTAAAGTTGCCATCTTTATCAAGTCTTGTCCCTCCTTCATGCCCTAAATCCCTTAATAAGCTATGATGGAGTGTTTTAGCCCCCTTAATGCCATGCATGGACGTAAAGATAGCAACTTTACATGGTATCTCAGCCCTAGGGGACCAGATCTATAATTTAGAAAGTGGCTAAATGTGTTAAGACTGGGAAAACTCGACGAGTTGCCATTCCAACACGGCGAGTTGGCTGGGGGTTTCCCCGATCTTCTAGACATTGCACAAACTCGACAAGTTGTTGTGATAACTCGGCGAGTTGACTAGGGTTTCCTAGTTGTTCTGAGTTCTGAAGGAACTCAACAAGTGAGTAGATGCACTCGATAAGTTGGGTCCACATGGATTGTTGACCTTGACTGTTGACTTTCACTTTGACCATGGTTGACCAATTTGACTTTAAGGGGATTTTGGGTATTTCAGGATTTTAATGGAGTTAGTCACATGGTGATTGTAGGCGGTTGAGTTCGGAGCTGTGATTCGAGAGTTGGATCTTGTTAATTAGTGATACTTGTGAGATGACTTCTCCTCAGTATACTAACATGGTCGAAGGCACCAAAGCCAGCCATTTTTGGATTGTTATCCTGGTTATCTTATGATGCTATGTGTAGTTATCTGTTAGATCTGTATCCTAGTGTATAGGATGGTGTTATGATTGATGCTTTGTTATTCATGTATGATTATTATATGTGCTAGCTAGCGTTGGATATCTATGTGATGATTGTGTTATTGCAGGTGGGTAGAGGCGGTCCTGCTTTGTGCTTTAGGCCAATAGACCCTGGGCGACCCGAACAGACTAAAGTCCCATCAAGGTGTACCAGTCAGGACGAAAGCCCGGAGAATGGTCCAGATAGTTTGAAAGCCCGGTGAGGCGGTCCAGATGTACTGGAGGTTATGAGAGTGGGCTAGATAGACTGAAGGCCCGGTGAGGCGGTCCAGTCATGCTGAAGACTCTATATGCATAGTGTTTGTTTATGATATTGTTCTTCTTGTATGGCGTTGGTATTTTAGGGGAACTCACTAAGCTTCGGGCTTACAGTTGTGGATTTTGTTTCAGGTACTTCACATCATCGCAGGAAGGCGATGGCTTGATCGTACACCTCCTCGGTTTTTTATGTTGCGATCTCAGGGGAAAACTCTGATTTTGGATTATTTTGAAAACAATTTGTAAACAATGAATGTGTTTGGGAATGTTTGAAAATCTTAAATTTTTCATAAATGATATGAATGTTACAAGTTGGTATCAGAGCCTTGGTTTAAGTGAATTGGAGGAACACTCGTGTGAATCCAGTCTCAAACTAAAGGAAAAGATTTTCAAAATGATTTTCAAATGGTTTTCAAAATACTAAAGGAGGATGCGTAGTATACGATCAGCTGGAGAGAGTAAGTAGACCCCAAAAGACCATGTTATTATTTGATATTATGATACGTCGGAACAATATGCTAGTGATAGGATAGGGATCCTCAGGAATCGTATTATAGAATTGCCTGATTTTTGATGCCTTATCTTGTGTAGAGTACCTCATTGATTGTTGTGTGGCTCTTTTATGTGTGAATTAGTAATTTTATGAATGCGCTAAGTCACATACTGCATGGGTTAAATGGTCTTAGGATAGAGGATTTGGTCCTACTACACAGCTCTCGTCTGAGTCTAACCATTGTGGGATTGAATCTTTTAATCTAGGGTTGTTTAAGTCATGTGGTATGTGATGGTGTTCATGTAATAGCTATCTAGCACCAATGAGGGTCGTGTGGCAGTTGGTGGTAGGATGGATTATGTGGGGTTAGTCGGCCAGTAATGAGTTATGTAGCCTTCCTCTAGGAGTGAGGATTGAGCGCTCGCCTATGCTTGTGAGTATTGCTAAGGCATTGTGATGATCCCTGAGATAAATACATGTAGGTGTGGAAGGTATTATGGGCCTGTACTACTGAAAGCAAAGGACCCGTACGCATAACAAGGAAGTCACAACCCCTAGAGTCTCGTTTGGAGTTGATTCCCCATTACTTATGTGGATTATCTGATCTCTTCCTGGTGTATTGGCAGTATGATTGTTACGAGGTGATTTGGGACTAGATCCGGGTCGGGATAAGGAGTTGGCAGTCAGTGCAGGCTAGCATTGTCGGGGACCATTGGTCTTATAAGACTAGATGAGTTTAATGCTAGGATTTGGGAGATCTGGCATAAAGAGGTTGTTGCAGTTTTCCAAGAACAGTTGTCGAAGATGTTTGGGTCTATTAAGACAGCTATGGCGGCGTACTTTGATGAGCGGTATGCAGCCATTGCTGAGACAGCTGGCACCGTAGCCTCCACATCCATAGCAGCTGTAGGTGGTCGGGCTGGTTGGTCCTTTTAGTATCGTGACTTCAATAATATGAAGCCCCCAACCTTTGATGTAGTTCAGGACCCGATCATATCCAAGAGGTGGCTATCTGACATTTAGGGATGCTTTTTCACGTGTCCATGCCCTGTTGACTAGAAGGCCAGGTGCTCCCTGAACCTGCTGAGGTCCGAAGTGAATGATTGGTGGAGACTTGTTACGAAATCGTATTCTGATGAGCATAGAGCTGTGGTATCGTGGGATCAGTTCAGGGAGATGTTCCACACTCGCTACATTCCTTGGGTTGAGCACAAGAGGATGGCCCAGGAGTTTTTGGATTTGAGATAGGGATAGGAGTCGGTGACTTAGATCACCCAGATGTTTACTGAGACGGTGATTTTTTTCCTGAGTTTTCTTCTGAGCAGGCTTAGGTGACCCGTTATCTGAGCATGCCCAAGACGTATATCAGGCAGTTTGTTTCTACTCAGAGGTATGATACTTTGTTGGAGTTGCAGGAGGCTTCCAGGCGGCATGAGCTTGAGATAGATCTTTAGTTAATGGAGAAAAGGCATGCCCCGACACAGTCGCAGCCGGCGCCGAAGCAGTTCAAGGCCGATGATTCTAGGTCTGGAGGTCAACGTGGCCGCACTTGTGGGAAGTGCGGGAAGATTCATGTTGGATTTTGTCGATCCAGTGGTGTGTGCCATAAGTGTGGCAGGGAGGGAACTTTGCAAGGGATTGCCTCCAGTTAGCCCCAATTCAAGATACGAGGATTTGTTACCATTGTGATCAGATTGTGTTGGATTAATGTCTAAGTCCATAACTATATTTGGTAAGACTTGACCCGACCCGGCATGGTCCATTTGGGTTGCATACCATCATGCACTTGAATGAGAGAAATAAGACACTTATGGTTATTAATATATTATAAGTTCTAGTATATTAATAATAAGAATAATAAGATTATTTAATTAGTATTGATCAAGAATTAATCTAGGATTAATTAAGTGATCAAAAGAAGACTAATTAAATATATGGGTTGATTGTGTAAATCATCCATACTTGTATAGTGGGCTAATGCTCCATGGATAATCAAGTTGGGCTAAAACCCATAGGATGGTCCATGGATGCTCCATGGTGTATTTGTACCCATGGATCCAAGGAAATGGAAAGCCATGACAATTAAGAGTTTACCCTAATTGTGTAACTATATAAGCATCTTATTATTGAGGAAAAATCGGCCACTAGAGATAGTGAAGAAAGGGCTAACCGATTTTGAAGAGTGTAGAATTCTCTCAAATCATTCCAAGTGTTTTGATGATTGTGATTCCATTTGAGGTGTCACACTTGGGGCACTAGGCACTCAAGCTTCATGAAGACTTTCTACATCAAAGAGGTATGTATTCTATCTTGCTATAGTCATTGTTTTGTATGCTAGATTAGGATAATACCTTGGAAGTTCTTATTTGCATGCATAATAGAGAAAACATAGATCCAAGGTATTTAGGGTTTCATGTACACTTAGGAGTGTTAGAATGCTCAAAACCCAACAGTGGTATCAGAGCCACGGGTTGTTTTCTGTTATATTGATGCAAATATTTTATTTTCAAAGTTGAAAAAAAAAAGAAAAAAAAAACATGAAGTTCGTCAAATTTTAAGATAATTACTTGTTCTTGTGAAAAAATAATTATTTGTAAAATTTGAATAATTTGCTTTATGAGTTGAATCAGGTCAAATTTAATAAAAGATAAAATAATATGATTATTTTATTAGTTTTAAAAGTTTGATCTAAAGAGTTTTATTTTTTGAAACCTCCATAAGTTATGGATATGAAAAGGTTTTAAAAAAAAATTGATTTAAAGTTTTATGGAGTTACAAAAAATTTGGTGTTAATGTTTTAAAGGATTCCATAACTTAAGAATAAGTTATGGATCACCAAAAGTTTTTTGTGTTACTTTGTTTTATGAGTGAATTTAGATTAATGAATAAAATTATGTGATAGTTGGTTTTAATCCAAATTAATCTAAGAATTGATTCTAAAATGTGTTTTTGTAACTTGTCCTCAAGTTATATGAAAAGTCACATTTAAGAATCATAAAACTCATAAAAATTGGCAAAGGTTACAAAAATGAAGAGTCTAGTTCTAATTAAATGGTTTTATGACTCCATAACTTGTCCTCAAGTTATGGAGGACCAAGAGTCTCTTCATTTAATAAAATAAAATAAAATAAAAAAAAGGGTGTAACCTTAATTAATTCCATAAGTTATAAAATAAAGAAAAGTTAATTCTTTTATTAGTTTAAAGTCTTCCATAACTTGTCCTCAAGTTATGGAACTTGAAGAGTTTTTGGATTAAAACTACTTTAAACACATAAGTTATGGAATTAATTAGTTTTGAATAGTTTCAAAACTTGCCCTCAAGTTTTGGAATTTGTAAAGTTTTCTCTAATGAATACTTTAATTCCAAGTTAGCCCTTAGAATTTTAAAAGTTAAAATTCAACCCTTATACTTTATAATATTATAAGTTAATAATATATATATGTATAAGAGTAAAGTCAGTCTTACCGCTAGTACGCCTCATTCACGAAGCCGGTCTATAAGGTGGGTATAAGGTTGTTGCCTATAAAATGGCAACTTAATGGGTGTCCACTCTCACCCACCGCTTGCTTGACTGGTGGAGGGTCGTTAGCCGAACGGGTTTGACAGGACTAGAATTCTCCCTTCATTAAAAATATTAATGAAAAATACTAAGTAACTAAACTCTTAATAATACCCAATCTTAGTTACTTAGGAAAAATGTGAATAAGGTGCTAATCCATGAAATTGCACTTTACACTTTGTCTAAGTCGTTAGTGGAGCGTGTGTGGTTAACCGGCACACTAACTTGGACTTAACAAGGTAGGTAAAGGGTGACTTAATATTTATCATAGTATCGATGGAGCGTGTGTGGTTAACCGGCACATCGATTGAGGGGTAATTTATTAAGGGTACCAAGTGATTTGCATGGTTACTTCACACCTTGTTTTGTGATCCTCGGCATCCCAGTCACAAAACCTGAAGGGCACACTCGAGATTGAAACATGCCTTTCAAAAGTTCAATGAATCTCAAAGATCTAGGAGTTTCAAAACCAATTAAAACCTAATAATACATTTCGTTTATCTTGGTGGAAATTGGTGAATCGTCATTCACCTACCTTCAAATATTTTATAGCTTGGATTACGGCATACCTCTTCTAAGTTATAAAATAGTTTGTTGGGTCCTAGCCTTAATATTTCATATTGGGTGTCATATTAAGGACTTTAAATCAACTATCTTGAATATCTCCCAAAAGATGTCTGGTTTAGACACCTATGATCTTCCCAAATCTCTTGAAACAAGGTTTCCTAATGAAGATGATGTCCCATGGATATCATACTTCTTCACCTCTTCAAATTATTCTCCCTAACCCACAAGTTCTTGAAAAGTTTAAGGTCACTCAGGCCCTATTAGGCAAGGCAAGGTCTAGGTGTGGTCACATCTTGGAGATGTAGTCACATATTGACAAGCCGGGAGAGTTGGGTGTCAAAGTCTTGAGAAAGTTGGTGGTTCAACTACTTTCTAAGTCACATAGTGAGTTCTTTTGGAACACCTATGAAAAAGACTATGACAAGACCCTTAATGATCTTATCTATTTGTTAAGATCAACTTCCTAAAACTTTATGGACATTGACAATGATGACATTGGATATCCAGTAAAGCATTCTCTTCCCAATGGAAAGGGATCGGCTATAGTCAACTCGGTTGACCAAATGGTAAAGAGAAAAGCTAAGTCTGTGATAGTCCTGTGTACCATTATCAAAGGGTCCATATGTTTGTATTGCCAAAGAAAGGGCATTGGTTGCGAAGCTGCCAAATTTACCTAAGGATGTTAAAGTCAATAAGTTTGACTCTACTTCAGGTAAAATCCACTATCTAACTCTGTTAAGTTTCTATTCTGAGATTCTTGATACATGATGTGACCGGGTCGCATGGTGATGGTTTAAGAATCAAAGGAAAGTGAAGAAACTTAAAGGAAGAATATGCTGAATCTGATCGCATAGATGGATTTCTATCGCATAGTTTGAAAAATCGGATTCTTGAGCTACTTCTTAGGAGTTATGAGATATTGCTTAGGAATAGATAACAACAAGTTTTCATATGGATTGTAAGGATAGTTTTTCCGCAAAGTTTTAAAATAAAAGGAAATTTTTGATTTTATTTATTTTAAAAATATCCTTACAATGGCATCCGTGGAAATTTTTGTTGCTTATAAGATTCCATTAGTAGCAAGAGTGGAAGTATGAAATTGATTCTTTCATTTGTGGTAATGTCTAAATTTACCAAATAAGGAAAGATTCTCATCACCCAAGTTTCAATTGGACCGGAACTTGGAATCATGCAAGTTGTATAGCATGATGAATGAGAACTTTCAAGTTTTGGAAAATTAAGACTAATTACTTGTTCACATGGATGTGTGAGTCAAGTAAAGGACTTAGGGATCGAGTACACATTCTTGTGCACTGATTAAGTCCACCACTAAAGATCGATAAGAAGAATCAAATAAGGCAGAAGGATAAAAGTTTCTCAAATCTGAAAAGATGGGAGAGTACTTTAGTATCAGTTTTGTGATCATCTTAATGATTAAGAAACCATATCAAAATTAGTTCTCTAAGGAAATCTTAGTGCATTCTTATGACTAAGAAGAGGAACTTGAATTGTTGAAATGGTTAAATCAAGAAGATGAGTCATACTTCGTTCCAATACAAGTCTTAGAGTCATACTCCAAGATTGTCATTTGAGTGACATGTCTTAAAGAAGGTTTAAAACACTTGTCAAATGTAAGAGTAAAAGTTTTCTACTCTTGTACATTTGAAATTGGTAAGTTGTGATGTTTTGGATAAAACAAAGACCAACTTAGGCCAATTGGGTAAAGTGTTTTTCTTGATTAGAATCCGCACTATCTCTTGGATGTTTGACAAGGGAGTCTTATATGTCAAGAGGACAGTGGGAGTCTTAAAGGTCTTGAAAGTCTCAAGAACTAATCAAGAATAAAACCTAAAGTTCTTCTCTAGCACACAAGTTGAGGTTTATAATCTATTGTGTTGACATATCTATGCCCATTCCAGTTAAAGTTGGCTTTGCATATGAGTTCTTAGAGTTCTCAGTTTGTTGCATAACAACTTGGAAGCAATGGCAGGCCCTTGAGCTGCCAGGTGGCAAGAAGTTAAGATTGAGTTCAATCCATATGGTTTTGGATTTGTCATTATCTTTGTCTTGTGATTATGGTTTGACAAATTCATATGGGTAGGAACTCATACACCATATAAATCTAAGTGTCATAAGGTTTCTCTCCGATTCATGAAAATGATGGTGAGGAAACACTTTCACTAAGTAGATTTTATCTAGATAGCAATTGTGACATTTGCATTCTCAAAGTCGTTAGTGGAGCGCGTGTGGTTAACCGGCACACTAACCTGGACTTGTGAGAAGTGGCAAAAAGGTCTAACCATTATGATTACGGCATACCTCTTCATAATTGTTTAGACTCACAAGTGTGCTATCTAAGGGAAGGTGTATGATTTTGATACAACTTTATCAAAACAATCTAGCATCAGAAATCTGAACTTTGGTCAATGAAGTATTGATTTCTAGAAGTCCAGCTGATTTCTGAGTACATGTCAAAGCTAGTGGGAGCATAAGTGTTATGCTAATAATCATCATGTTAGTGGGAGCATGATAATTATGATAAGTATTGCAAGTTAGCAATGTTAATTATAGAAAACAAAAGTTTCAATTGGGAAAAAGTTGTTTTGCTATAATTAAGGGAGAGGAAATTATACTTCATATCAAATCTATAAGGTTTAGATTTGAGGTTTTATCATTTAGTCAAGGATATATATGAATTTCATGTTGGAATGGCTCAACATAAGGAAATTTTGTATATGGGTCCATTATTTGCGTTCTAAAATTCGATTATGATTACGGCATCCCTTTTCATAATCTGAATTATGAGAACTTGGCAAATTGAAATGGAAATATTATAGAAAAAGACTGGTTTAGTCTTTATGTAAGACATCATGAATCGTGTCCCATATGCTTCGGATATAGGATCGATTACATGTGCTATATTCATCCGTTCTAAAATTTTCCAAATGCCTCGGGCATTAAGAAGGGAAAAGGTTTAGAACTGGATATGACTAAAAGGATTAAACAATTGTCGAGGACAATCTAAGGTTTACCAAAGATTGGTTGCTCAAGGACAATTGGAAGTATAGTGATAATTCTGGAAGGACCATATTGACATAGTCTGTAAGGAGGCAACTCTTGTTCAGAAGTGATAGTCAAAATGGAATCTGGAAATGTTTCAAAGTTAGAATTTTCAATCTGTTTAAGATTAGGAAACTTAATGCAAGAAGGATGTTTCCAAGGAGCTGATCTCCTTTGGAATACTCTGTAATGATTGTTGTCAAGTCTTTCTGACTTTGTGCATAATCATTACAAGAGGATCAATGCATATAAGTTTAGAATCTAACAGATTTCAGTAAATGGCATGAATTTGGAATTCTTGCATTTGCAGTAAGGATTTGGGGGTGTGAAAAGAGAATCATTGAAGTTATGTTCAATTGATCTAGTTCACAAAGTAAAGATCATAGAAAAACCTAGTATGCATACTTGGTGTGTGGCATGACTAGTGTTTTGGAAAAAAAACATAGTGTACATGCTTGGAGCATGGGACAACTATTGTTTTAAATTCAAGAATAAAGTTGATAGCTGAAACAGTGTACAATGAATAATGTGTAATCATATGGTGATAAATAAAAGGTGTTTTATTTATGTTCAAAGGGTTGATACCATATTGGATTCAATTATTATTGTGTTTCACTTTGCATGTTTTGACTTCCCGAATAAACTGGGTTATTCTTCCGGAATGACTAAGTTATTCAAACCATCCACAGTCAGTCATATTTTGGAAGTAGATATGAATTAAGACTGTCATGATGGGTTGTAGAGGTCTAAGGTGTTGGACAAGGCTACAACAATCATGAGTGCTCATAAGTTCTGAGTATTGGATTCAACCCGCGCTCATTGGAATCACTTCATGGATTTTATCACGAGTGATCATGAGACGATAATATCTTATATTCTTCAAACCTAGAGATATGAGTTTGTTACTATGAGTTGATAGTACATTGATTGCACGAAACCGCATTTGGTAACTCTGTGCTATAAAACGTGCTTTTGTGTATGATTCAACAAGTAGTAGAACAAGCCATATGAGTCGAAGTTTATCCGTTCCTTTTACCTTCAGGATAAAAGCGATATCTGTGGGCCCCTCGATGATTTGATGATGACAAATGGAAGTGCTCGGCCGGGCCAGGACTGATTTGATTTGTTCAATTAGTCAGTCGTCATAAATCGGAAATCGGGAAACAACAAATGGACAGAGAGAATGATTATAATCCATGTCTCAGTCCATATGATATCTAGAATGGAGGAATATATGATCCCTTATCTAATGGACAAGTCACTGACAAAGGTCAGAGTTCATCGACAAGGTCAGAGTTCGACAGAAGCTTTTGAGAGCTACGATTGCCGGTTGGTTCCTGAAGTCATACGCAATAATAGTTTTAGACTTATCCAAGTGGGAGACTGTTGGATTAATGTCTAAGTCCATAACTATATTTGGTAAGACTTGACCCGACCCGGCATGGTCCATTTGGGTTGCATACCATCATGCACTTGAATGAGAGAAATAAGACACTTATGGTTATTAATATATTATAAGTTCTAGTATATTAATAATAAGAATAATAAGATTATTTAATTAGTATTGATCAAGAATTAATCTAGGATTAATTAAGTGATCAAAAGAAGACTAATTAAATATATGGGTTGATTGTGTAAATCATCCATACTTGTATAGTGGGCTAATGCTCCATGGATAATCAAGTTGGGCTAAAACCCATAGGATGGTCCATGGATGCTCCATGGTGTATTTGTACCCATGGATCCAAGGAAATGGAAAGCCATGACAATTAAGAGTTTACCCTAATTGTGTAACTATATAAGCATCTTATTATTGAGGAAAAATCGGCCACTAGAGATAGTGAAGAAAGGGCTAGCCGATTTTGAAGAGTGTAGAATTCTCTCAAATCATTCCAAGTGTTTTGATGATTGTGATTCCATTTGAGGTGTCACACTTGGGGCACTAGGCACTCAAGCTTCATGAAGACTTTCTACATCAAAGAGGTATGTATTCTATCTTGCTATAGTCATTGTTTTGTATGCTAGATTAGGATAATACCTTGGAAGTTCTTATTTGCATGTATAATAGAGAAAACATAGATCCAAGGTATTTAGGGTTGCATGTACACTTAGGAGTGTTAGAATGCTCAAAACCCAACAGATTGTTCATGTGAAGACCAATTGTTTGTTGCTCGCCGCTAAGCCGGCACAGGCCCCCACACCAGCTATGTTAAGGATCACAGACGAGGTTCAGAGCACGGTGGATCCCCTGAGGGCTCGAGTTCGTGCTTTCCAGCTCACTGTCGAGGAGGCCAAGACAACTCCAGATGTGGTGGCTGGTATGTTTCTATCCCTCATCACATTGATTATGTTTTCTATATGCTCATGTGTTTGTACCTATTCTAGGTACGTTCTTAGTGAACTCTTTGCCTGCTCTTGTACTGTTTGACTCGGGAGAAAGTCGGTCTTTTGTCTCTCGACCTTTTAGTAGGGAGTTTGGTTTACCCTTAAGAGAGCTAGAGTGTCCGTTGCGAGTTTCCATCGCCAAGGAACATGGGGTTTCTGCTTCATCAGTCTCTCGGGGTTGCGTTTTAGAGGTATTCGGGGTGTCTTTTTCAATTAACTTGATCCCGGTTCCTAACAGGGATGTTTATGTGATAGTGGGTATGGATTGGCTGACTCCTTTAGGTGCCATGATCAACTGTGAGGGTCCGTGTGTGGTGGCTCAAACCCAAGTGGGGGAGAACTTGTTATCTACGGTAAGGGTGCCAGACTGGGTTTAGGGTTTTGCTTAGCAGCCAGGGTTCAACAGTATATTCAGCATGGGTATACATGTTATTTGGCATATGTGGTAGACACGCGGGTCAGGGATCAGATCTCGGTGTCATATGTTCCTGTCGTTAGAGAGTTTGATGATGTGTTTTCAGAGGAGTTACCCGGCGTGCCTCCTAAGAGGCAGGTCAAGTTCAGGATCAACTTTGTGCCAGGTGCGGACCCTATTGCCAAGGCGCCGTAAGGATTGGCACTGCCTGAGATGCAGGAGCTGTCATCTCAGCTGCAGGAGCTGTTAGGCATGTAGTTCATCCATCCGAGCAGTTCTCCGTGGGGAGCGCTGATTCTTTTTGTCAAAAAGAAGGATGGTTCACACCAGATGTGCACTGATTACCGGGAGTTGAACAAGTTAACAGTGAAGAACCGTTACCCTCTTCCACAGATTGATGATCTTTTCGATCAGTTGCAGGAAGCATCTTGGTTCTCCAAGATAGATCTGAGGTTAAGGTACCATCAGGTCAAAGTGAGGGAGGAGGACGTAGAGAAGACCGTGTTTCGGACTCGTTACGGACATTACGAGTTCGTGGTGATGCTATTTGAGCTCACCAACATGTTGACAATATTCATGGATCTGATTAATTGGGTATGTACGCTGATGCTCGATCGTTGAGTTATTATGTATTCATCAATGATATCTTGGTGTATTCCAAGACCAGAGAGCAGTATGAGGAGTATCTTCGCGAGCTTCTGGGAGTTTTGAGACGAGAACGACTATATGCTAAGTTCTAGAAATGTGAGTTTTGGTTACAAGAGGTTCAATTCCTTGGACATCTCGTTAAACAGGATGGGATTTTAGTCGATTCAGCCAAAATCAAGGTGGTGATGTAGTGGGGGATTCTGAAATCTCCCTCGGATATCAGGAGTTTTCTGGGTTTGGCAAGGTACTACCGGAGATTTATTTAGGATTTATCAAAAATTACAGTACCCCTCACTCGTTTGACGAGGAAGCGGGTAGATTTCTGGTGGGGCCCTGAGCATCAGACAACAATTGAGACCCTTTGGCAGTGACTGTGCAAGGCTCCAGTCTTGACCCTCCCGGGGGGAGTGGAGGATTTTGTGGTTTTTTGTGATGCATCCATCACCGTATTAGGAGCATTCCTCATGCAGATAGGATGGGTGATAGCTTATGCGTCACGGCAGTTGAAGCCGCATGAGACGAGATATCCCACACATGATCTTGAGTTGGGAGCAGCGTTGTTCGCTCACAAGATCTTGAGTCATTATCTCTATGGGGTCCGTTGTACCATCTACACGTATCACAAGAGCTTGAGACATATTATAGATTAGCTAAACCTAAACATTAGGCAGCACAGGTGGCTAGACGTAGTCAAGGATTATGACTATGAGATCCTTTACCATCCGGGTAAAGTGAATGTAGTGGCAGATGCCCTAATCTGCAAGTTGGCTGGATCTTTTGTTCCGACATCATGTATGAGGATTTCCGTGGACTCTCCACTGGTGGGTTTGATTAGGGAAGCTCAGGCGGAGGGTGTTCGAGAGGAGAATTGGAAGATTGAGAGGATCAGGGGAGAGATCACCCGATCTTTTTAGGACAGTCGTGGGTTGTTGACCCGTTACGGTCGGGTTTGGGTTCCAATGTCTGGTGGGGTTAGACAGATCATGCTGGAGGAGCCTCATAAGTCTCATTTCTCAATTCACCCGGGATCCACCAAGATGTATCTGGATCTGAGTTGGATTTAATGGTGGCCGTGCATGAAAATAAAGACCGCCTGGTATGTCGAGAGGTGCTTGACATGCAGGATGGTCAAGTCCAAGAATCAGAGGCCGCATAGCAAGCTGCAGCCTCTGGAGGTTCCCATGTGGAAATAGGAGCAGATCACGATGAATTTACCAGCAAGTTGCCAAGAATGACAAAAGGTTTCGATGCTATATGGGTCATCGTGGATCGATTGACTAAGAGTGCCCATTTTATGGCAATTCGGGAGAGTTCGTCGTCCGAGAAGTTGGCCGATGTGTATATCTGTGAGATCGTTGCTCTCCATGGGATGTCGGTCTCTATTGTTCCAGACCGTGATGTCTGGTTTACCTCCTGTTTCTTGCAAAATTTCCATGAGGAACTGCGCACAAGACTACATTCCAGCACTGCTTACCATCCGCAGATAGACGACCAGAGTGAGTGAACCATTCAGACCCTTGAGGATATGTTGCGGGCCTGCATCATTGATTTTGGTGGGATGTGGGACTCCTACCTACCCCTTGCAGAGTTCTCCTACAACAACAACTTTCATTCCAACATTGGTTCTCCATCTTTCGAGTTGTTGTATGGGCGGAGATGTCGTACCCCAGTCTATTGGGGCGAAGTTGGTCGACGGGTCATGGGTCAGACTGAGGTGGTTATGAAGACTACCGAGAAGATTCAATAGATCAGGCAGCGATTGCAGTCTACTCAGAGTCGACAGAAAAGTTATGTCGATCGGCGCCGATCCGAGTTGGAGTTTCAGGTCGACGATATGGTGTTAATGAAGGTCTCACCCTGGAAGGGTGTGATCCGTTTCATAAAAAGGGGAAAGTTGGGTCCCCGATATATCGGGCCATTTCGGGTTATTTCCAGGGTTGGCAAGGTCGCGTATAGGTTGGATCTTCTGGAGGAGCTCCACCAAATTCATAGCACCTTCCATGTTTCGCAATTGCAGAAGTGCATATTAGATGAGGATACGGTAGTGCCATTGGATGACATTCAGGTCAACGAACGCCTGAATTATGTTGAGAAGTCGGTGGCTATCTTAGAAAGGAAGATAAAGGATCTGCATAACAAGGAAATACCTTTGGTAAAGGTACAGTGGCAGCATCGGAAGGGATCCGAGTGGACTTGGTAGCTCGAGACCGAGATGCGGGAGAATTATCCGGAATTGTTCACAGCAGCGGGTTTCGAGGACGAAGCCTAGTCCAAGTGGGGGAGAGTTGTAACATCCTAATCTTCAGGTATGAATTTAAAGCTTTATATATTTATATTTTTCGGGCAACTCGATGAGTTGGTAGGCTCCAATTTGTTTAGTAGAGTTTTTAATGTCTGTGTATCTTTCAATGTCTACTCGACGAGTTAGAAGGCCCCAACTCGACTAGTTGAAGGCTGAACATTAAAACCCTAATTTTTAGGGTTTGCACCCTATTTAAAGGCCTTAACTCTCATTGTTGGCCACCCTTATCGCCTATTTGTCCAGAGAAACCCTAGTTCGTGCATTTCTTCTCTTTTTGATTGTGTGAGAGCTTAAAGAGTTCCTTTTTGGTGTTTATTTGAAGAAGCTTGAAGTGGTTAGTGCATAGCTGAAGGGAGAGGCTGTAGATCCGATGTCTACTATGTTGTCGCAGCCATATTGAGGTATAAAGTTGATACCTTGGTCATTTATTCGCTAGAGCTCTTCATTTGAGAGTTTATGGTTATTAGCTTATTTAAGGATCATTCTTGGATTTGAGCATGTCATGAAGCTATAACTTCAGATATGGACATCTCATGGCCTCTTTTGACTTAAAGTTGCCATCTTTATCAAGTCTTGGCCCTCCTTCATGCCCAAAATCCCTTAATAAGCTACGATGGAGTGTTTTATCCCCCTTAATGCCATGCATGGATGTAAAGATAGCAACTTTACATGGTATCTCAGCCCTAGGGGACCAAATCTATAGTTTGGAGCATTAGACTCGCTTAGAAAGTGGTTGAATGTTTTAAGAGTAAGCAAACTCGATGAGTTGCCTTTCCAATTCGGCGAATTGGCCTAGGGTTTCCTCGATCTTCTAGACACTGCACGAACTCGACGAGTTGCTATGATAACTCGACGAGTTGACTAGGGTTTTCTTAGTTTTCTGAGTTCTGAAGGAACATGACAAGTCAATAGATGCACCCGACGATTTACGTTAACATGGACTGTTGACCTTGACTGTTTACTTTGACTTTGACCATGGTTAACTAAGTTTGACTTTAAGGGTATTTTGGGTATTTCGGGATTTTGATGGAGTTAATCACATGGTGATTGTAGGCGGTTGAGTTTAGAGCTGTGATTCGAGAGTTGGATCTTGTCATTTAGTGCTACTTGAGAGATGACTTCTCCTCACTATACTAACATGGTCGAAGGCACCAAGGTCGGCGCTTTTTGGATTGTTATCCTGGTTATCGTATGATGCTATATGTAGTGATCTGTTAGATATGTATCCTAATGTATAGGATGATGCTATTATTGATGCTCTGTTAGGCATGTATGATTATTATATTTGCTAGCTAGCGTTGGATATCTATGTGATGATTGTATTATTTCGGGTGGGTTGAGGCAGTCCTGCTTTGTGCTCTAGGCCGACAGACCCAAGGCGACCCAAATAGATTGAAGGCCCATCGGGGTGTACCAGTCAGTAGACCTGCAAAAAAAGACCAGTCTCGGACCGGACCCAAAAAAACCGAGACCGAACCGGTCTAAAACGAGATCGGATCGAAAAAAGACCGACCCTAAAAAAGACCGGCTTGAGACCGTTTGGAGAGTGGTCCTAAAAAAGACCGGACTGGTTTGAGACCGGTCTGAAAAAAATAGACTTGTAACCAAACTTTATAAATATATAATTTTTGTGTTAATTATACAATTTTTAATAAAAAAAAACTATCTAATTTATTTTATTTTTTCTTTTATAAAATTTAAATTATCATTTTTAATAATTCTTAATTTATTATTTTGCTGATAATCTCATACTTATCAATGGAAAAAACTCGAAACCAAAACAAAAGAATCGATAAATATCGAAACCGAACAAAAAAAACTCGTAAATCGAACCGAAAAAGGCGTATGGAAAGAACGAGAGACGAGACCAAAAAAGACCGGTCCAAAAAAAGACTGGTTCGCAAAAAGACTGGATGGGAAAACGACCGAACGGGATCGCAAATGTGTAGGTCTACCAGTTAGGACAAAGGCCCGGAGAGCGGTCCAAACATGCTGAAGGCCCGATAAGGTGGTCCAGACGTGCTAGAGGTTCTGAGAGTGGGCCAGATAGACTGAAGGCCCGGTGATGTGGTCTACTCATGCTAAAGACTTTATATGCATACTGTTTGTTTATGACATTGTTTTGCTTGTATGGCATTGGTATGTTGGGGGAACTCACTAAGCTTTGTACTTATAGTTGTGGATTTTGTTTCAGGTACTTCGGATGATCACGGGAAGGCGAAGGCTTGATCGTGCACCTCCTCGATTTTTCATGTTGTGATTTCTGGGAAAACTCTGATATTGGATTATTTTGAAAACAGTTTGTAAACAATGAATGCGTTTTGGAATGTTTGAAAAGTTTAAATTTTTCATAAATTTTACGAATGTTACATGGAATAGATTGTATATTCATTGGATATGCTAAACATTCCAACGCATATAGGTTCTATGTAATTGAACCTAATGATTTTGTATCGTTCAACACCGTTTATTGAGTCACAAGATGCAATTTTTGATGAGATGCGCTTTGCATCTATTCAAAGGCCTAAGGATCGTACTTTTGGTAATAATGAAGTCCAAACCCCAAAAAGTTCAGATGTTGTTACAGAACCAGAAACATAAGAGCTACGAAAAAGCAAAAGAGGCCGAATTCCAAAAAATTTCGATTCCGAGTGCCAAATGTACTTGGTGGAAGGCACAAGGGATGCGGAAGGTCTTCAACTACTCTTATTGTTACAGTATTGAGGATGATCCAAATATATTTCAAGAGGCCATACAGTCTCGAGATGTATATCTTGAAAAGAAGCAATGGATGATGAAATGTCATCAATTGTTAAAAATAACACTTGGGTGTTGACTGATTTGCCTCAAGGTTCTAAACCACTTGGTTGCAAATGGATTTTCAAAAATAAAATGAATGTTAATGGTACTATTAACAAGTTCAAATCCCGATTAGTCATTCAAGGTTTTAGATAAAAACTCGGTGTTGACTATTTTGATCTGTATGCTCCGGTCACGTGTTTTTATGCTATTAGATTGTTGATTGCCTTGACAAGTATCCACAATTTGGTCATTCATCAAATATATGTGAAAATAGCCTTTTTGAATGCTGAACTTGATGAGGAAGTTTACATGAAACAACCAAATGGTTTCATTATGCCCGGTAAAGAGCATATGGTTTGTAAATTTGTCAAATCTTTGTATGGGCTAAAACAAGCGCCTAAACAATGTCATCAAAATTTTGATGATGTGATTTTGTCCTCTATTTTCAAGATTAACCAATGTGACAAATATGTTTATAGTAGATTTGATGATGCTATTAGTGTTGGAGTGATCATTTACTTATATGTAGATGACATGCTGATTTTCGGTACTGACCAAAATCAAGTAGATGAAACAAAAAAATTGTTATCATCTAAGTTTTCCATGAAAGATTTGGGAGAGGCTGATATAATTATTGGAATAAGAATTAAAAGGATGAACAAAGTCCTGGTAATAACTCAAAGTCATTATATTGAGAAAATTCTCAAGCGGTATAATTTTACCAATTGTTCTCCTTTGAGCACTCCTATGGATCAAAGTGTAAAACTGATGGACAAAACATGAACTGCTATTTCACAATTGGAATAATCTAAATCCATTGCTAGTTTGATGTATGAAATGCCAAGTATCAAGCCAGATATTGCTTTTGTTGTAAGAAAATTGAGCAGGTACACTGAAAACCCTAATGCTCAACATTGGCAAGCAATGAATAGAGTGTTTAAGTATCTTAAGGGAACCATGGATTATGTCTTGAGTTACTTGGGATATGCTTCAGTTTCGGAAGGACATTCAGATGCAAGTTGGATAACCAATCTGGAGGATCATTTCTCAACGACTGGTTGGGTATTCTTGCTTGGGGGGTGTACCATTTCCTAGGCTTCCAAGAAGCAAACTTGCACTACAAACTCAATAATGGAATCTGAGTTTGTTGTGTTACATTCTGTTGGTAAAGAAGCTGAATGGTTAAAGAACTTAGTCCATGATATTCCTTTGTGGTCTAAACCGATAACACCTATTTCTATCTATTGTGATAACGTTGCCGCTTTAGGCAAGGCTTCCACTCAAGTGTGTATTGAAAAGTGTTGACACTTGGGTGTCCGACACAATATGGTTAGAGAATTAATCATGAATGGTGTAATTTCGATTAAGTTTGTGAAATCACAACATAATTTGGCAGATCATTTGACTAAGGGTTTGTCAAGAGACTTAGTGCACAAGTCTATGATTGGGAGGGATTAAAATCCATCTAAATTTTGTAATGGTGAGACACCCACTTCCTTTTTAATATGACATTAGGAGATGAATTCAATATGGAAAGCTCACACTTATAGATTGTAACACATGAAGTATACATCCCAGGTAATGTATTCAGTTTCGCAATTGACCAGGTTATAACTTAACTTTTAATAATTCCTTTGATTAAATGTATGTTCAGATACATGGAAAGGAGTTACCTACGTGATTGTGAAATGTAGACACATTTCAAGAGGTGGTGGACTTGACACTGATACGATCATGAGAGGATTAGGACATGCGGCTTAATAATAGTGTCAGGTTGTATTTTCTAGAAATTTCAATAAACTAGTATGTATTTTACTTTCTGGTATTCAAATGGGTTGATGGGTTTAATTCATAGAACACCCTAATTCTCGAATATTTTTAAGAGTATGATACTAAGTGGAAATTCAATCGTTGTGAGATTTTCACTATGTATTGGTTTCGTTTTGTTTTGATAATGTTATGTTTGTTCAAGGGATACACTAAAATGGGGGAGGATTGTTGGTGACTTTAGTGTCACCAGGACATTTTGTGTAATTGGAACTACATGTGAGCTAAGGGGTTATCCTCTGTACTCTGTATTATATGTTTGGCGAATGCGGAGTGCATGCATATAAAAGATCGAATTACAAGTCAGTACGATAGAAATGCGGGGCTTGGGGATAGCACCCCAAAAAAGTTAGATTATGGAAAAACCGAATTCTAATGGGTTGTTATTGTAAAATTGATAAATCTTATGAATTTTAGTAACCATTGATTATGTCATTATATTTGTGATTCTCCTAACTAATTTACAAGATGGGTAATTATGGTAAATTGACAAATCTCATTAATTTTGGTAACTATTGATTTCCTCATTAATTTCAATTTGTTTCCTCATTAATTTGGATTCTCTTGATTTGTTTCTTCATTAATTTGGATACCCTTGATTTGTTTCCAAAGAAAATGGATGACGGTCAACCCTAATATTGAAACCTTACATTTCGTTTAATATAAAAACAACTCTTCCCTTTGAAGGGGAGATGACCTTTTAGCTCTCGTTTTTTCTTCACACAAACTCATAATCTTCTAGTAATTTGGCTTACGTTTTTTATACCTAGATTCTTAATTGTTCCCTTGGGATTATCCTAGGATGAGTTTCTTGTAACCCAGACATAGAATATAAATATCAGTTTGAAAAGTGTTATCCAAAAGGTATCAAGATCTCCACACATAAACCCTACCTAATTTCTAACATGTATCTCATGTAGTAGGGTTGAAAGTTAACTATACTAAAGACACAAAGTGTTAAAGAGATACATTTGAAGTTTATCATTAATGAGTTTTGGAGTTATTTACATTATTCTTTGCTTACTGTTAGATAAAATTGAAAGAGGAATTTGAGTGTGCTCTTAATTCATGCGAGTTGCAGTTACTTATACTTTAGAACTATTTGTAATTTCTCATTTTTCATATTTAGGATCAACAAAATTATACCTAGAACAAGCTTCACATTCCTAAAACCAAAATCACAAGTTTTAAAATAATTAATTTACATCCTTTTCAAATATTAAAATCTTAACAACCAATTCAAGTCTTACAAAATGTAACAACTTCAGTTAGGTATGGTTTTAACAAAATCAATGCATGCCTAAACCAATACAAAGTTCGCATAAGACTTTACAAAATATATATATATATATATATATATATATATATATATATATATATATATATATATATATATATATATATATATATATATATATATATATATATATATATATATATATATATATATATATATATATATATATATATATATATATATATATACACACACACGAAACCAACAAACCAACCATCATTTGTTAACAAAATTATTAAAACTTCGATACAAACTCAAACTGTGATATTATTTTTATACCGTTTCCGAATTACACAAAATTTACAATGTTACATAACCTTTTGTACACCATTTTTTCACTATAATAAAAAAACAATACCCATTTTAAACATCTAATATATCTCTACTATAACAATAAACACAACAACAGAATTTAGTACTAAGAATAAAAGAGATATTGTCCTGAAAAAATTCTAGCAATGAATGACTTCGTATGAAACCATAAAATCTTCCACTTTTTTTTTTCTGTTTCAAATATCATTATAAACCGTAAATTACGAGTTCATTTTGTAAAAGAAAAATAAAATATTCACCTATTTTTTCTTTTCTACCCATTTAAAATTATGAGAAGTGTAGTTTTATTTTCCCAATAATATTTTAGGACATTTGCCACAATTTTAAATAGATAGAATCATAGGAATGAAAAGTAGAAAAATAAAAATAAACCAATTTTGTATATTTATACTTAAAAAGCCTTTATGAAAATAATAAAAAATAAATAAATAAATAAATAAAATAAAAATACTCTAGTACTCTTGAAGACTGGCTGCCAAAATGTATGTCATGGTTATGTACTTATGTTATTCCCCTTTTACAACTTAGTTTACTTTGAACATTTCTCTTTTAGCTTTTGACTCATTCTCCAAAAGACTCTCATCATCTAACAATCAAGGTTGTCCGACTTTAAAGTCTACAATTTCATATACATTTCTAGTTACTCATAAAACAATTATATTATTTTAATTATGATAACGATATTATACCTTTAACAAATTCCACCATTATATAGTTGTAGTATTTTAAAAATATAAGAGTGCAAATGGAAACAAACCCCATCTCCATACTCTCTATTCTTCTCCAAAATTTCCTCTTCACCACACTTACATCTCTCTTAATTGACTCAAGACGATAGATTTCTAGCAGATTTTGAATTTGGGTTTCTGATTTTAGGCATTGATATTGATCTTATGGGGTTGGGGTTTTTTGTTTGAGTGAAGACGTAGACATAGTTGTGGGTATTGGATTATGGGTACGTTAATGGCGTCTTGGTGTTTGCTCAATCATCCATCAAAACCCAAAACCACGACTCGGTATGAGAAAATCAACAATGGTTATCTTCAATCATGCATCGCGTCCACCAATTCAGGCAATACTTGTTCGGATTTTGAATCTGAAAATTTGAAATCCCAGAACAGTGTTGATTTGTCGTGGCTTCCTAATTACGATAACGACAACTCCGCCTCCGAATCTCATCATCACAATCGAGAAATTGATTTTGATTATTCATGGCTTCCTGATCACATCCACTCGAAATCCAGTAATTCTAGGGAAACGGGAAATGATTCATGGTTGCCCTCGGCGTCTACCCTAATTGTCAACGGCGGAGATGATGATGATGATGATGATTCATGGCTTCCTAACTACAATGATGTCAAGAAGAACACTTCAACAATTCCCTCGGAACCCAATAATTTATGTCGTTCTCGGAAAACTTCAAGTTTCTCCCCCACCCACACTGTGACAAATGGGAATCAAAGCAAGGAGATCATCAACAACAACAACAATAACAATAAGCATAAGAAATTGAAGAACGAAGACCATGAATCAGTATCTTCTCGTGAAGAACAAATCCAGCACGCTAAGCCATTGAATAAGAAACCAGAATCTTCAAGTTCTCAAGGACAAGTTTCTCCTTCTAATTCGAATTGCTCGGTTGAAACCGATAGTTTAGGTGGGGTGTCGACCCTCTGTAGAAGATTTCAAGACCTGGCTGAATCCAGGAACACTAACAGAAAACCAAAATGTTCCTCCGGTGGCAACAACAATTCCGAGAGGGGTGCGCCACCGCGCACAGCCGCCGGAAACAAAAATGAATTTTTTTCTCCGATTTGTAACGCCGGGGATCACCAGAAGGTCGCCGGAGAGAACAAATGCTTTTTTCATATCACAGTAAAACCCCGTTTGATACGAGGACGCCAAGCTTTCAACGATTTCCTCAATCGAATGGAACAAGATAAACAGCGTGAACTCGAATGTCTAGCTCAGAGAAAACCCGTCTCACAGTTTTCATATCGAGGACGTATTCGAGTAACAATCGATCCTTTTTTTTATTTGTTAATTTCACAAACTCAACAAAAAAAAAATTCACTTTGGTTATGATTTATGAACATGGTATTCCTTTTCTGTTTACAGGCTTTGCTTCGATTTAGATTCATAAGACCTGGCGCCGAATCCAAAACCCATAAACTGAAATTGATAACCAAAGATCATCACAAAATCACAGAATTGACAACACCCGTGGATAAACCCCATGAAATTGATACTTCATCTCACTCGATCCATACTATCCAATTAGAAAACTATCATGATTGTGTTAGTGATTACTCTCAATCACAGAGTGATTGGGATGATGAAGAAGAAGAATACGATGATGATGGATCATCTTGGGATATGGATCCATTTGATGATTGGATTAGCGAAATCGCGCGACCAAAAAGTTATTGGGAATGTATGAGGAGGGCTAGATACCATGAGATGCGTTACCTTTACTCCTACAAACAAGATCTTCGAGAACTTCTAGAAAGGTAATAAAATTTCTTGTCGTTTTCATTCATGGAAAGTAGAAATACAATATTGAGAGTGTCTATATATGTTTTTGCAGAAGATGCGTTGTGGGTTTTCTTTCTAGTGATCATAAGAACAAGATAGACGAGTTAATGATGAGTCGGGTACATAGGAATGAAGGGCTGGAGTTGAGGAAAGAAGACATGGAAAAGGAAGAAGATGAAGGTGGTTGGAGCAAAGTTGAGAGAAAATGTTGGGAATACAATGAGTTTATTGATCAAACCAGAGTTCAAGGAGAAAGATCTTATCAAAGTTCGTCTTCCATAGTGAGTTATTGTAAGTAGGTTTTGATGTTATTAACTCTTTGTTGTAGAGCATAATTTATATATAATGTTGTTGCTTATGGTGACATTTGTAACAGAAGATGGAGCAACTCGATGGAGTGATGATGGAAAAGGGGAAATCAATATCGAGTTGTGTGGACATATGCAAGTGAAAATGCAATGGTGTTTTATGAATCAATGTTTTGAATATGTTTAGACTTTTTTCTTTCTTCATAGAAAGAGATGGTTAGTTTCAACTTTTTGTAAATGGAAGACATTGCACATTAAAAAGGTTGTAAAGAAGAGGTGAAGAAAGAAGATGAAAATTATCTTCTAATTATTTTGATTAGATAATCACAAAAATGATCACATTTTGATGTGGCATTTAATAATTTGACCACTTTTTTGTACAATTGTCCGAATTACAATTAACGTGGCAAGTTGTCAAAATCCGAGGTGCAAAATACAAAAAAGGTGGTCTGCGACCTTTCTCGAAATATTTTTCTAGTTTGTTGCAAGTTGGTTCTGAACAATTCATGAATCCTTGAATCTCACATTTTCACAACTCGTCATAAAACTAAATTCAGAAACTTTGCATTATTTTGGAACTTGAAAAACACTATCAGAACTTGTTTTTTCATGCTTTTTCTTTCTTGGATTGGTGCATAAACTCGATATAATACTTAAAAGCATGCTAAATTTTGTATCTAATGGACTAGAGTTGTATCTAGTTTGATATGAGTTTCAAACTTGAAGAACTTGTTTGCAACTTGATGAACTTGTTCTCCATGAACTTATTTTTTATATTAATGAACAAACATGACATAATACCTAAAAACATGCTAAATTTAGTATACATTCCACTAGAATGTTGCATGTAGGTTAAAAATGAGTCTTGAACTAGAATACTGTAACATCTTGATTTCTAGGTATTTCATTTTGACCCTTGGTTTGTGAATTGTTTTGCAAAGTTAGTCTCTAATGGTATTTTCATAATATTGAGCCATACATGCGTATGTTGGGCATACGTGGCTAGGGTGCAAACCCTAATTTTTAGGGTTTGGACACTATTTAAAAATCGTTATAGCCTCATACTCTCTCTTAGCTCTAGCCTTCATTCCCATTTGCCCTCATCTTGAAACCCTAAAGTGTGTGAGTGTATTTTGAAGCTTGGAGAGTCATTTGGTGCCATTTTGGAGCTCTTGGTGGTGAAGGAAGAACCTTGAAGTTGTGGTGCTTCACTCAAGACTTTGGATCCAACAACTACTCTCCCTTGCTCATCTTTTGGAGGTATAAGCCTCCAGCCTTGATGAATATTTCATTAAGGTCTAGTTCTAGCTTAAACTTGGCACCTTTTTATCCCAAATCTTGATCCTTGTGTTTATGGTATACTCCAGGACATTTAAGTTGTCCTTTTAGAGGTTTTAGGGTGTGTTCAGACATAAACATGTGATCTTGAGCATTAGTTTTTTCCCATGCATGATCTAGGTTATGTTAAGGAGTTAAGAAGTTAAGGTTTTATTTTTGAGCGCTTAATAGACATGCAAGATCATGAAGTTAGAAACTTTATGATTAAGGACATCATTTGAGGGTTCGATAGGAATTTTGGATGAAAGAGCTTAAGGATGAAACTCTTAATGGAAAGAATGGATGGTAGTCGCGTGCGTTGGGCGTACCAAAGCGTATGTTGCGCGTACGTGGTCAGTCCCTCGATATTGGTCAAATGTGTAATATTACCTGCGTGCATGTTAAGTGCGCCCAGCATACTCGTCGAGTTGACTTGGTTGACTTTGACTTTGACTAGGAGTTTGACCAAGTTTGACCTAGGGGTATTTTGGGTAGATTGAGCTATAATCTGAGTATTGCTCATTGTTTTTATGAAGGTGACTGGTAGAGTCGATTTTCAGAGCAGTGTATTGTTCATCTTTTTCATCTGACTATGAGGTGAGTCTTCTCACTGTATCCATGGGTTGAAGGCACCAATGTCGACCCATTATTATGTTATTTAGGATGATAGATGCTATGTGTCTTATATATGATTGTTAGGTTGGAATAAACCCCATGACGAGGCCCACTATCATATTTCAGGTTGAAATAGACGCTAGAGTGGGGACCACTATTGTATGATTAGGTTGAAAGATACCCTTGGGCAGGGCCCATATGTGTTGATCGGGTTGAAATACACCCTAGGATGGGTCCCATATGTGTATATTTGGTTAGACTATACCCCAAGGTTAATCCCAGTTGTTTGATTAGTATTTGGTACTTTGGGGAACTCACTAAGTTTTGTACTTAAAATTTATGTTTGTGGTTTCAGGTACTTCTGGTTCAAAAGGTAAGGGCCCGACGTGATGGCAAAACATCCTCCCTCATGTTTTCAACACTTTTTGGATATTAGTACTCTGATGATTTTGATATTGTACATTGTAGATGTTTTGAAACATTTTGATGTGGAAACTATTGATTTAAAACGAAAAATTTTATCATTGTTTTTGGTTGTTATAAGTTTATATGAGAGTCTTGGTTTGAGGGATTCAGACACACTTTTGGCTGTATCAAAACTCAAAATGAGGAAATGATAATCTTTTTAAAGGAAAACGAAATTAAATTTCTAAAAAGATTTTACTAAGTAAAAGGGGTGCGATGCGTGCAATCAACCGAGCTCAACTAAGTAGTTCCCAAAATTACCCATACTTATGTGTTATGATTAGTATGCTTAATATGAGAATTGCATGCTAGAGTAGGGCTAATGATACTTATGTGAATCATATGACAGAATTACCGTATTTATGTGATGCGTTATAGCCTAAGGTAATTTGGCCTCATTTCTTGTTCCTTGTTTGGTTGTGGACTTAGGGTAGAGTCATCATTTGACAATCTATGTGATTCTATTTGTGTATAACTTGCATGAATAAGGCGACCAATGGTGCTGATTGAGGTTCTCGGTATTACGAGTAGTGGGAGTTGAGGATTCCTAGGAAAGTCTAGGATATGTATGCTATTTAGCATAGGAATGGTGTGTAGTTATAGTGATGTGACTTAGAGGAATCAGGACGAATCTTGAGGATGGTACATATATGTGTGAAAAGTAGTATTGGTCCCTTACTATTGGAAGTACATGATATGTAATTGAGACAAGAACATGCCTGGAGACTCTAAGGAGGCCTGTATGGTGGGAATTCCCTCGAGTTATATGCTAATTATTTATACGTTTGTGTTTCAATTTGAGTATGGTGATGAATACTTGAGGAGGTTCTGGTCCTGGTACTGGTTTAGGTTTTGGCTCAAGCACAAAACCGACTGATGAGAGGCTACACGAGTTCATTGCAGCTGAGGTTACTTGCGGTATCTTGGATGTTACTCCTGTGATATTCGGTACCATCAAGTAGGGGATTATGGAGCTGATGGATGAGAGGCTCAGGTCTTTTCAAGCAGAGATTGTTGCGGGTCAGATAGGAGCTTGAACTCCCTCATTTTGGTAGTTCAAGGCTTGTGGAGCTCCTGAGTTCTTTGGGGCTAAGAACCCCATCGCTAGCCTACACTGGATCGTCGACATGGAGAATGCTCAGTGGACAAGTTTTTGCCCTGATGGAGCAAAAGGTAGGTTTTCATTCTTCATGTTGAGGCACTGAGTAAGAGATTGGTGGGATAAGGTTGGCCAAGATTAGGGTTCCGTGGCAGTAGCATACATGACCTAGGAGGATTTTGTTTTGAGGTTTCAAAGGGAGTCTACGATAGTTATTGAGGTGCAACAGTTGGCGAGCGAGTTCCAGGGCCTACGCCAGACTACAGAGACCATGGTGGAGATGATGGATTTTAGGTAACACAAATAAACTAGAAAACAATTCCTAAGTTCACATGCAACCTACTTTGGATCTATGTTTTAACTAATGAACATACAACTTTGAATTGCAAAACAAGAACCCTAGAAGAGGTCACTATTTTCGAAAATAATAAACTAGGTTTAGGAGTTACATACCTTTCAATTGTTATAGCAAACAATTGACAATTCCCTTGATCTTGATCTTGATCTTCTTGGAAGCTTAGCACCACAAGTGTAATGCCTCTAATGGAATCACACCCAAACTAGCAATAAGGAAAGTAGAAGAGAGAGGGGAGAGGGAGTATGCAAAATCTCGGCCTTAGGGTTTCTTCAAAAGAAAGAGTGACCAAAATATGAACCAGGAGGCTCCTTATATAACTGGGGGATCTAGGGTTTAGGGGAAACCCTAGTTATCCTTTGCTTAGGGCCTAAGCAAACCCAAGGGCCTTATTCAAGCCCCTATGGACGAAATCATTAGGGTTTCCCCTATAGATTTTGTCCAACCTCTTCCAAGGGGGTTCTAGAGCCTTCCACTCAACTATTAGATAATTGCAAACTAGTACTTGCACCTTACAATTAATACTTTTAACCCCAAAATTAATTCTGATTAATTTCTGGATAACTATTAATTAAACATGATGATTTCTAATTAATATATTAATATTTTAACATATTGATAAATTCAATTATATTAATTTATTAATCTTATAATAAATTAATATCTCTCCTTTCATAATCTCCTTGTCCGGTTGCTAGGTTTGAGGGCAACCCAAAAGGATTGTGCTGCTATCAATTCAAGTACATACCAATTATAGTTATGGCCTTAGACACCTAATCCAACAGTCTCCCACTTGGATAAGTCTGTAACTATAATTGCTAGTATGCCTTCTAAATTTGACTAGCAAATTGTAGCTTCCAAAAAGCTGCTGCCGAACTCTGACCCAGTCAGTTATGTGTCCTAAGATAAGTGATCATATAATCCTTCGTTCTCCTAAATATCCTTAGACAAAAGACATGGAATGTAATCAACCTCTTTTTTCCAGAATCTATGTTTCCTGATTCCTGATTTATGATGATATAGGACTTCTAATCGAACATATCAATTCAGTCCTGGCTGGGCCCAACACAAAAGTCAATACCAAATCATCGAGGGGCCCACAGATATCGCTTTTCCGGTTAGTGCAAAAGGAACGAATAAATGTTGACTCATATGCTTGTATCTTTTACTCATCAAATTATACATGACAATACGTTTTATAACACCAAGTTACTGATGCGTTTTCGTAGCACCAATGCATGACTAACTTGTAAATTACAATTAATATATCTTCGTTTCAAGATTATAAGATATTATCGTCTCAGTATTACTCGTGATGAATTTCATGAAGTAATACTCTGAGCGAGGGTTTATCCAATACTCAAATCTCAATTTTTGAGTACTTATGAACGTTGCAGCAAATCTATTGCCATGTCTATCCTTAGACAATCTACAATCCAGTTCATGACAGTCTTGATTCACTACTTACTTCCAAAAGTATGAGCGGCTGTGGAGTTTGAATAATCTAATTATTCGGGAAGTATAACATGCAAAAATGAAACACAATAATAAACAATTGACAAAAGTAGAACCCAAACTTATAAATAATACTTTATTATTTAATCACCAAAAGTCAATTACATTTATTTTGTTACAAGTTTCAAAATAATCTAACTACTAAAACTAATATCATCTTTCAGTCCTATGCTCCGGGCATGCTGAATGTGCTTAGCCCTACTCAGACCCTTTGTGAGGGGATCTGCTGGGTTATCTTCATATAATATGGCCTTCTTCTACTCTATGTCTGATGAAATGGTACTTTCTGTCGATATGTCTGGTTTTACCATTATCTCTCGGTTCCTTTGTCAAGGCAACCACTCCTTCATTATCGCAGAACAGTTCCATAGGCTCCTGGATGGTTGGAACAACTTCGAGATCCCCGATGAACTTCCTCAACCAAGCTGCTTCTTTCGACGCTTCACTTGCTGCTATGTACTCTAATTCACAAGTAGAATCAGCCACCGTATCTTGCTTGGAACTCTTCCAACTAACTGCTCCTCCATTCATTAAAAATACCCAGCCCGACTGAGAACAGAAGTTATCTCTATCCGTCTGAAAGCTGGCATCACTGTAACCATCTACTCTCAAAGTATCATTGCCACCAAGCACTGTTGGGTTTTGAGCATTCTAACACTCCTATGGTGTACATGCAACCCTATAAACCTTGGATCTTTGTTTTCTCTATTATACATGCAAATAAGAACTTTCCAAGGCTTTAATCCTAACTAGCATATTATGATGTTCTTAATCTACAAAGTACTAGTTAGATGACATACCTTTTGATGTAGCTTAATTTCTTCAAGCTTTAAAAGCTTAGCCCCAATAGTGTGGAAGCCTCAAATGGAATCACAAATCACCAAAACACCTTGGAAGACTTTAGAGAATATGGATACTTGGTTCTCTCTAGTGAAATTGGCTAGCCCTTCTTAGTGTTCCACTCTAGTGCCAATTTCACCAACCAAGGACATCTTTATATAGTGTGGAGGATTAGGGTTAAACCCTAATACCCATGACCTTTCATTTCCTAGGATCCATGGGTTAAACACTCCATGGACTATCCATGAAAGCTTAGCCCAACCTAAATGAACTTGGCCCATTCCATATATATAAGAGTCCATATTTAATTAGTTCCTTTTGATCACTTAATTAATTATAAATTAATTCTTGATCAATACTAATTAAATAATATGATTCCATAATAATATATTAGAACTTATAATATATTAATATTAATCATAAACATACTATTCTCAAAAGATTATCCGTATAAATTGTGTCGGTGAAGTGCAACCCAAATGGACCATGCCGGGTCGGGTCAAGTACATACCAAATATAGTTATGGACTTAGACATTAATCCAACAGTCTCCCACTTGGATAAGTCTAAAACTATTATTGCGTATGACTTCAAACCTAACTGGCAATCGTAGCTCTTAAAGCCGCTGTCGAACTCTGATCTTGTCAACGAACTTGTCCATTAGATAAGGGATCATATATTCCTCCATTCTAGATATCATATGGACTGAGACATGGATTATAATCATTCTCTCTGTCCATTTGTTTTTTCCCGATTTCCGATTTATGACGACTGACTAATTGATCAAATCAAATCAGTCCTGGCCCAGCCGAGCACTTCCATTTGTCATCATCATATCATCGAGGGGCCCACAGATATCGCTTTTATCCCGAAGGTAAAAGGAATGGATAAACTTCGACTCATATGGCTTGTTCTACTATTTGTTGAATCATACACAAAGGCACGTTTTATAGCACCGAGTTACCAAATGCGTTTTCGTGCAATCAATGTACAACCAACTCATAGTAACAACTCATATCTCTAGGTTTGAAGAATATAAGATATTATCGTCTCATGATCACCCATGATAAAATCCATGAAGTGATTCTAATGAGCACGGGTTGAATCCAATACTCAGAACTTATGAGCACTCATGAGTGTTGTAGCCCTTTGTCCAACACCTTAGACCTCTACAAGCCAACCCATGACAGTCTTAATTCATATCTACTTCCAACATATGACCGACTGTGGATGGTTTGAATAACTTAGTCATTCCGGAAAAATAACCTAGTTTATTCTGGAAGTCAAAACATGCAAAATGAAACATAAGAATAATTGAATCCAATATGGTATCAAAACCTATGAACATAAATAAAACACCTTTTATTTATCACCATATGATTACACATTATTCATTGTATACTGTTTCAGCTCAACTTTATTCTTGAATTTAAAACAATAGTTGTCCCATGCTCCAAGCATGTACACTATGTTTTCTAAACACTAGTCATGCCACACACCAAGTATGCATACTATGTTTGTCTATGATCTTTACTTTGTGAACTAGATCAATTGAACATAACTTCAATGATTCTCTTTTCACACTCCCAAATCCTTACTGCAAATACAAGAATTCCAAATTCATGTCATTTACTGAAATCTGTTAGATTCTAAACTTATATGCATTGATCCTCTTGTAATGATTATGCACAACGTCAGAAAGACTTGCCAACAATCATTACAGAGTATTCCAAAGGAGATCAACTCCTTGGAAACATCCTTCTTGCATTAAGTTTCCTAATTTTACATAGATTGAATAATTTCTAACTTTGAAACATTTCCATATTCCATTTTGACTATCACTTCTGAACATGAGTTGCCTCCTTACAGATTATGTCAATATGGTCCTTCCAGAATTATCACTATACTTCCAACTGTCCTTGAGCAACCAATCTTTGGTAAACCTTAGATTGTACTCGACAATTGTTTAATCCTTTTAGTCATATCCAATACTAAACCTTTTCCCTTCTTAATGCCCCAGGCATTTGGAAAATTTTAGAAAGGATGAATATAGCATATGTAATCGATCCTATAGCCAAAGCATATGGGAGTCGATTCATGATGTCTCACATAAAGACTAAACCAGTCTTTTGCTATAACATTTCCATTTCAATTTGCCAAGTTCTCATAATTCAGATTATGAAAAGGGATGCCGTAATCATAATCGAATTTTAGAACGAAAATAATGGACTCTTATACATAATTTCCTTAGGTTGAGCCATTCCAACATGAAATTCATATATATATCCTTGACTAAATGATTAAAACCTCACGATCTAAGCTTATAGATTTGAGATGAAGTATAATTTCCTCTCCCTTAATTATAGCAAAACAACTTTTCCCAATTGAAACCTTTTGTTTTCTATAATTAACATTGCTAACTTGCAATACTTATCATAATTATCATGCTCCCACTAACATGATGATTATTAGCATAACACTTATGCTCCCACTAGCTTTGACATGTACTCAGAAATCAACTGACTTTCTTACCAAAGTTCAGATTTCTGATACTAGATTGTTTTGATAAAACTTTAAATCATACACCTTCCCTTAGATAGCACACTTGTGTGTCTAAACAATTATGAAGAGGGATGCCGTAATCATAATGGTTAGACCCTTTTTCCACTTCTCACAAGTCCATGTTAGTGTGCCGGTAAACCACACACGCTCCACTAACAACTTTGAGAATGCAAATATCACAATTGCTATCTAGCTAAAATCAACTTAGTGAAAGTGTTTCCTCACCACATTTTCATGAATCGAAGAGAAACCTTATGACACTTAGATTTAATGGTGTATGTGTTCTTATCCATGTGAATTGTCAAAACCATAGACACAAGACAAGGATAATGACAAATACAAACTCATATAGACTGAACTCAATCTTAATTTCTTGCCACCTGGCAGCTCAAGGGCCTGCCATTGCTTCCAAGTAGTTGTGCAACAAATTGAGAACTCTAAGAACTCATATGCAAAGCCAACTTTAACTGGAATGGGCACAGAATATGTCAACACGATAGATTATAAACCTCAAGTCGTGTGCTAGTGAAGAACTTCAGGTTTATTCTTGATTAGTTCTTGAGACATTCAAGACCATTAAGACTCCCACTGTCCTCTTGACATATAAGACGCCCTTGTCAAACATCCAAGAGATAGTGCGGATTCTAATCAAGACAAACACTTCACACAATTGGCCTTAGTTGGTCTTTGTTTTATCCAAAACATCACAACTTACCAATTTCAAATGTACAAGAGTTTTAAACCTTCTTTAAGACATGTCACTCAAGTTACAATCTTAGAGTATAACTCTAAGAATTGTTTTTGGAACGAAGTATGAATCATCTTTTTGATTTAACCACTTCAACAATTCAAGTTCCTCTTCTTAGCTATAAGAAGGCTCTTAGAGGATGAATTGTGATAAGGTCTCTAAATCATTAAGATGATCCCAAAACTGATACGAAAGTACTCTCTCCCATCTTTTCAGATTTGAGAAACTTTTATCCTTCTACCTAATTTGATTCTTCTTATTCGCTCTGCCATACATTGGAACCTTTTCCAATGTTTCAGAGTTACACTTAAGCTTGTAAGTATAACCATATTTACTGAGCTATAGTAAATTATGACGAACAATCTTATCGATCTTTTGTGGTGGACTTAATCAGTGCACAAGACTGTGTACTCGATCCCTTAGTCCTTCACTTGACTCACACATCCATGTGAACAAGTAATTAGTCTTAATTTTCCAATACTTGAAAGTTCTCATTCATCATGCTATACAACTTGCATGATTCCAAGTTCCGGTCCAATTGAAACTTGGGTGATGAGAATCTTTCCTTATTTGGTAAATTTAGACATTACCACAAATGAAAGAATCAATTTCATACTTCCACTCTTGATATTAATGGAATCTTATAAGCAACAAAAATTTCCACAGATGCTATTGTAAGGATATTTTAAAATAAATAAAATCAAAAATTTTCCTTTTATTTTAAAAACTTTGAGGAAGAACTTGTCCTTACAATCCATATGAAAACTTGTTGTTATCTATTCCTAAGCAATATCTCATAACTCCTAAGAAGTAGCTCAAGAATCCGATCTTCAAACTATGCGATAGAAATCCATCTACGCCATCAGATTCAGCATATTCTTTCTTTAAGTTTCTTCACTTTTCTTTGATTCTTAAAACATCACCATGTGACCCAGTCACATCATGTATCAGGAATCTCAGAATAGAAACTTATCGGAGTTAGATAGTGGAATTTACCTGAAGTAGAGTCAAACTTATTGACTTTAACATCCTTAGGTAAATTTGGCAGCTTTGCAACCAATGCCCCTTCCTTTGGCAATATAAACATATGGACCCTTTGATAATGGTACAAGGGACTATCACAGACTTAGCTTTTCTCTTTACCATTTGGTCAACCGAGTTGACTATGGCCGATCCCTTTACCATTGGGAAGAGAATGCTTTTCTGGATTTCCTGTGTCACTATTGTCAATGTCCATCAAGTTTTAAGGAAGTTGATCTTAACAAATAGATAAGATCATTAAGGGTCTTGTCATAGTCTGTTTCATAGGTGTCCCAAAGGAACTCACTATGTGACTTAGAAAGTGATTGAACCACCAACTTTCTCAAGACTTTGACACCCAACTCTCACGGCTTGTCAATATGTGACTACATCTCCAAGATGTGATCACACCTAGACCTTGACTTGCCAATAGGGCTTGAGTGACCTTGAACTTGTGGGTTAGGGAGAATAACTGGAGGAGGTGAAAGAAGTATGATTTCCATGGGACATCATCTTCATTTAGGAAAGCTTGTTTCAAGAGATTTAGGAAGATCATAAATGTCTAAACCAGACATCTTTTGGGAGATATTCAAGATAGTTGATCTTAAGTCCTTAATATAACACCCAATATGAAATATTAAGGCTAGGACCCAACAAAATATTTTATAACTTAGAAGAGGGACGCTGTAATCCAAGCTATAAAATATTTGAAGGTAGGTGAATGACGATTCACCAATTTCCACCAAGATAAACGAAATGTATTATTAGATTTTAATTGGTTTTGAAACTCCTAGATCTATTGAGATTCATTGAACTGTTCAATGGCATGTTTCAATCTCGAGTGTGCCCTTCAGGTTTTGTGATTGGGATGCCGAGGATCACAAAACAAGGTGTGAAGTAACCATGCAAATTACTTGGTACCCTTAAGTGTTTACCCCTCAATCGATGTGCCGGTTAACCACACACGCTCCACCGATACTATGATAAACATTAAGTTACCCTTTTCCTACCTTGTTAAATACGAGTTAGTGTGCCGGTTAACCACACACGCTCCACTAGCCGACTTAAACAAAGTGCAAAGTGTAATTTCATGGATTAGCACCTTATTCACATTTTCCTAAGTAACTAAGATTGGGTATTTATAAGAGTTTAGTTACTTAGTATTTATCATTAATACTTTTAATGAAGGGAGAATTATAGTCCTGTCAAACCCGTTCGGCTAACGACCCTCCACCAGTCAAGCAAGCGGTGGGTGAGAGTGGACACCCATTAAGTTGCCATTTTATAGGCAACAACCTTATACCCACCTTATAGACCGGCTTCGTGAATGAGGCCTACTAGCGGTAAGACTGACTTTACTCTTATACATATATATATATATATATATATATATATATATATATATATATATATATATATATATATTATTAACTTATAATATTATAAAGTATAAGGGTTGAATTTTAATTCTTTAAAATTCTAAGGGCTAACTTGGAATTAAAGTATTCATAAGTGAAAACTTTTTAAATTCCAAAACTTGAGGGCAAGTTTTGAAACTATTCAAAACTAACTAATTCCATAACTTATGTGTTTAAAGTAGTTTTAATCCAAAACCTCTTCAAGTTCCATAACTTGAGGACAAGTTATGGAAGACTTTAAACTAATAAAAGAATTCACTTTTCTTTATTTTATAACTTATGGAATTAATTAAGGTTACACTTTTTTTTAAATTTATTATTTAATGAAGAGACTCTTGGTCATCCATAACTTGAGGACAAGTTGTGGAGTCATAAAACAATTTAATGAGGAAAAAGACTCTTCATTTTGTAACCTATGACAACTTTTATGAGTTTTAAGATTCATAAATGTGACTTATAAGTTACATAAACACATTTTATGAACTTCTTTTAGATTAATTTGGATTAAAACCAACTATCACATAATTTTATTCATTAATCTAAATTCACTCATAAAACAAGGTAACACAAAAAACTTTTGGTGATCCATAACTTATTCTTAAGTTATGGAATCCTTTAAAACATTAACACCAAATTTTGTAACTCCATAAAAACTTTGAATCAATTTTTTTTAAAACCTTTTCATATCCATAACTTATGGAGGTTTCAAAAAATAAAACTCTTTAGATCAAACTTTTAAAACTAATAAAATAATCATATCATTTTATCTTTTATTAAATTTGACCTAATTCAACTCATAAAGCAAATTATTCAAATTTTACAAATAATTAGTTTTTCACAAGAACAAGTAATTATCTTAAAATTTGACAAACTTCATGTTTTTTTCCTTTTTTTTCAACTTTGAAAATAAAATATTTGCATCAATATAACAGAAAACAACCCGTGGCTCTGATACCACTGTTGGGTTTTGAGCATTCTAACACTCCTATGGTGTACATGCAACCCTATAAACCTTGGATCTTTGTTTTCTCTATTATACATGCAAATAAGAACTTTCCAAGGCTTTAATCCTAACTAGCATATTATGATGTTCTTAATCTACAAAGTACTAGTTAGATGACATACCTTTTGATGTAGCTTAATGTCTTCAAGCTTTAAGAGCTTAGCCCCAATAGTGTGGAAGCCTCAAATGGAATCACAAATCACCAAAACACCTTGGAAGACTTTAGAGAATATGGATACTTGGTTCTCTCTAGTGAAATTGGCTAGCCCTTCTTAGTGTTCCACTCTAGTGCCAATTTCACCAACCAAGGACATCTTTATATAGTGTGGAGGATTAGGGTTAAACCCTAATACCCATGACCTTTCATTTCCTAGGATCCATGGGTTAAACACTCCATGGACTATCCATGAAAGCTTAGCCCAACCTAAATGAACTTGGCCCATTCCATATATATAAGAGTCCATATTTAATTAGTTCCTTTTGATCACTTAATTAATTATAAATTAATTCTTGATCAATACTAATTAAATAATATGATTCCATAATAATATATTAGAACTTATAATATATTAATATTAATCATAAACATACTATTCTCAAAAGATTATTCGTATAAATTGTGTCGGTGAAGTGCAACCCAAATGGACCATGCCGGGTCGGGTCAAGTACATACCAAATATAGTTATGGACTTAAACATTAATCCAACAAGCACAAGGACCCAGTCCTTCGTCCTTCGCAAATACTTAAGTATATTCTTTACGGCTATCCAATGAGCTCTACCTGGGTTTCCCTGATAGTGACTGACCATGCTCAAAGCAAAGGCCACATCAGGGCGAGTACATGTCATAGCGTACATGATCGATCCGACAACGGAAGAATAAGGTACACGACTCATGTCATCTATTTCCTCATCTGTACTCGGGCATTGAGTCTTACTCAATTTGGTATTGCTCTGGATAGGTAGCTCTCCCTTCTTGGAATTTTCCATACTAAACCTCTTTAGTACCTTATCCAAGTATGTGCTCTGACTAAGTCCAATTAGTCTCTTCTTTCTATCGCTCAATATCCTAATCCCAAGAATATAGGCGGCTTCTCCTAGGTCTTTCATGGGAAAACACTTTCCAAGCCAAGACTTAACTTCGTTTAAGGTTGGCACGTCGTTACCAATGTGTAATATGTCATCGACATATAACACCAGAAAAGTTACTATACTCCCACTAGCCTTGATATACACACAAAACTCATCTTCACTTCTAGAGAAACCAAACTCTTTGACTTTCTCATGGAAGCAAAGATTCCAGCTGCGAGATGCTTGTTTCAATCCATAAATGGATTTCTTAAGCTTGCATACTCTATTGGGAAACTTTACATCAACAAAACCCTCTGGCTGACTCATGTAAGCATCCTCAGCCAACTTCCCGTTAAGGAAGGCAGTCTTGACATCCATCTGCCAGATTTCATAGTCATGAAAGGCAGATATGGCGAGCAATATCCTAATAGATTTAATCTTAGCTACTAGCGAAAAAGTCTCATCATTGTCAACCCCTGGGGTTTGAGTGAAACCTTTTGCAACCAGTCGAGCGTTGAATGTATGCACATTCCCATCCATGTCTGTCTTCTTCTTGAAGATCCATTTGCACCCAACTATCTTCCGACCTGGTGCACTATCAACCAAATTCCAAACTTGGTTGTCATACATGGACTTAATCTCGCTGTCCATTGCCTCTTTCCACTTGGAAGCCTCTGGGCCTGCCATTGCTTCCTTATAAGTGACTGGTTCATCTAAGTTCACCAGTGTTCTGTCACTTATGAATGTGTCACCATCTGAAGTAATATGAAAACCATACAACTCAGGTGGCACACTCACCTTAGTGGATCTTCGAAGAGGTAATGATTTATCAACAGGTTCAACGAGAACTGTTTCCTCTGGTTGAGTGCTAATGTCATCTAAGGTTCCTTCATTAGTTGACTCCTGAATCTCTTCAAGGTCAATGGTACTCCCACTGTCCTCTTTGAATATGAGCTCTCTTTCCAGAAAAACTCCTCTTCGAGCTACAAACACCACATTTTCACTAGGTCTGTAGAACAAATATCCAAAAGACTTCTTTGGGTAACCAATGAAAACACATTTCTCACTTCTAGCTGCTAGCTTGTTGTGATTCTCTCGTCTTACGAAAGCTTCACAACCCCAGACTTTAATATGTGCTAATGAGGGAGCTTTCCATGTCCACATTTCATGAGGTGTTTTGGCAACCTTATTTGTAGGGACAAGATTGAGGATGTGGGCGGCTGTCTCTAAGGCATACCCCCAAAAGTGAATAGTAAGCGAGGAACGACTCATCATAGAACGAACCATGTCTAACAGGGTTCGATTACGCCTCTCAGCTACACCATTTAACTGTGGTGTCCTAGGAGGAGTCAATTATGAGACTATCCCACATTCTTCCAGATAGTCGTTGAACTCGATGCTAAGATACTCCCCGCCTCTATCGGATCTAAGTATCTTTATCTTTCTGCCCAATTGATTTTCGACTTCATGGTTAAACTCTTTGAACTTTTCAAAGGTTTCTGACTTATGTTTGATCAAGTAGATGTAACCATATCTGCTATAATCGTCAGTGAAAGTCACATAGAATCGATTAGCATCTCTTGTGGTTGATCTGAAGGGCCCACACACATCTGTGTGTATGAGATCCAACAGACATTCACCTCTTTCACAAGACCCTGTGAATGGTGATTTTGTCATCTTTCCCAAAAGACAAGACTCACACATATCATCTGATTATAGATCAAATGATTCCAACAATCCATCCTTTTGGAGTTGGGCTATGCGTTTCTTGTTAATGTGTCCAAGATGACAATGCCACAAGCATGCCTTATCTACACTATTAGACAAGTCAATATTAAGTACACTATTTCCTAAGCTATCAACACAAGTCACTGTTTCATACACACCATCACAAGGTAAAGCTTCAAACATAAAAACACCATTCTTATAAACAGAAATTGAACCATTCAAATCATTAAAAGAATATTTAAAACCTTGTTTGAACAATGCATCAAATGAAATAATGTTTCTCGTCATCTCAGACGAATAGCAACAATTTATTAAGTCTAATCTAACATCATTACTAAGCAAAAGTTGATAAACTCTGATCTTGGTTACTGGTGATGACTTCTTGTTTCCCATGATCAAGTTTATCCTACCTCGATCTATCTCCTCACTTTCCCTTAGCCCGTGCAAATCAGAACAGATGTGAAAACCACATCCTGTATCACGGACCCATGAACGAGGAGATAATGAGTTATTAGAAGAAATAGTGTAAATACCTGCCGAAGATGGCTGCACTTTGCCATCTTTGATGTCCTACAGATATTGTGGGCAAGATCTCTTCCAATGACCCTTTTGATTGCAATAAAAGCAAACGGCCTCTTTTGGATCAGAAACATGGGGAGTGGAACCATTGGGCTTAGCCTTTGGGCCATTACTAGATGACACAGCTTGAGCCTTGTTTTTCTAGTTTTGCTTGGGAGGACCTTTCCTCTTCTTCCCCTTTCCATGTCCAATGGCCAAGACAGGGGCACTTGCAGGTGTGGAGGGTATACTTTTATCCTTCATCCCTGCCTCAGCTGTCTGCAACAAGTTGTGCAATTGGGCCCATGTCTGCTCAGTGTTGTTCAAATGGTAAGTTAAAATAAACTGACCATAACAATCAGGCAATGAGTTCAAGACCATGTCAATGGCCAATTCCTCATCGAAGTGAATGTTGAGCTTGACCAAACGCTCTATGTAGCGTTGCATTCTTTGCACATGAGACACAACCGATTCCCCTTCTTTCATTTTGCAAGCCATGAGTGACTTGACTACTTTAAACTTTTCTTGACAAGCTCGCTTATGGTACTTTTCCATAAGGTCCTTGTTCATCTCAAAAGGCCAGTAGTCCTCATAGTACCTCTGCAATTCTGGAGACATGGTTGCAACCATGATGCATGCCACTTTGGTAGCATCATCATAGTGCTTCTTGTAGGCAGCATACTCTTCGGGAGTGGCTTTCGACTCAACAAGTTCTTTGAGCTCCTTTTCAAGGACATACTCTTTGTCCTCGAATCTGAGCGCCATCTTGATGTTACACATCCAATCGTTATAGTTCAATCCATCCATAACGACTTTAGCGCAAATATTGAGCAAAGAGAAGTTGTGGTTGGAGGATGAAGAAGCAGAAGTGTTTCCAAGAGTAGACATCTGAAAAGAAGGATAGTTTTAGTTTAGATTTCAAGACACCTCAATACAATAACCAAAGATATAATATCAAGGTTAAGACCCAACTATGACGATTTACAACTTACAAATGGGATGTCGAGATCCAAGTTTAAATCTCATAAAGGTAGGTGAATGACGATTCACCAATTCCACCATTTGACAAAATAAACGAACTGAAATTCCTAATTCTTTTGAGATACATTAAAAATATTTAATGGCATGTTTTAATCTCGGATTATGCTCTACTATTTGTGACTGGGATACCGAGGATCACAAACTAGATGTGAATAACCATGCAAATGTGTTTGGTAACCTTATTGTCTTTATCATTAACTATTGATGTGCCGGTAAACCACACACGCTCCATCAAAATGATAATTATAAGATACTCATTACTACTCTTTATTAGTGGCTTTTAGTGTGCTGGTTGACCACACACGCTCCACTAACGACCAATAAAGCATAATGCGCAATTTCATGGATTAGCATACTTTTCACATTTTTCCTAAAGTAACTAGAGTTGGGATTTTTAAAAATAATGTTCTAGTACTTTCTTTAATAGCATTATACTTTTAATGAGAAGTAGTTGTCCTATCAAATTCGTTCTGCTAACGACCCTCCACTAATCAAGGAAGCGGTGGGTGAGAGTCGACACCCATTCAACTACCATTTTATATGCAGTTTTCTTATACCCCCTTATAGATTAGCTTCATGAATGAGGCATACTAGCAATTTGACTGACCATATTCTTATACATATATAATATTAGACTTTTAATATATATATATATATATATATATATATATATATATATATATATATATATAAGGTGTGTTTTAAAACTCTAAGGGTTTATATAAATTTCGAAATTTAAACTATTAAATTTTAAATTTAAATAAACCAATTAATTAGATTTAATGTTTATCTATTAATTAACTTTTAATTAATTTATTAAATCTTGTAAGGATTATCTAATTAAATTAATCAATTAATTTAATCCTAATCCTTATCCCTCTAAATTTCGAAAAAATAGGGTAAAGGATAATTATCCAATTAATTTAATCAAGTAACAATTATCCAAAACAAGAAACCCTAAAATGTCTAGCATATTTCGAAATTTTCAAGGGAGGAGGCTAGGGTTATCAAAACCCTAACCCTAATTTCGATTATGGTTCTTTGGAGGCTAAGGTTTTCGAAAACCCTTTGATCCACAACCCTAAATATCGAAAAAAATGGCCTTTAGGGTTTAATAGCTATAAACCCTAATTTGCAATTCAATAACTGTAGCAATTCAATTTAAAACAAAAAATGGCTCTGATACCACTGATGGTTTTTAGGTAAAACAAATAAACTAGAAAACAATTCCTATGTTCACATGCAACCTACTTTGGATCTATGTTTTAACTATTGAACATACAACTTTGAATTGCAAAACAAGAACCCTAAAGGAGGTCACTATTTTCGAAAATAATAAACTAGGGTTAGGAGTTACATACCTTTCAATTGTTATAGCAAACAATTGACAATTCCCTTGATCTTGATCTTGATCTTCTTGGAAGCTTAGCACCACAAGTGTAATGCCTCTAATGGAATCACACCCAAACTAGCAAGAAGGAAAGTAGAAGAGAGAGGGGAGAGGGAGTATGCAAAATCTCGGCCTTAGCGTTTCTTCAAAAGAAAGAGTGACCAAAATATGAACCAAGAGGCTCCTTATATAGATAGGGGATCTAGGGTTTAGGGGAAACCCTAGTTATCCTTTGCTTAGGGCCTAAGAAAACCCAAGGGCCTTATTCAAGCCCCTATGGACGAAATCATTAGGGTTTCCCCTATAGATTCCGTCCACCCTCTTCCAAGGGGGTTCTAGAGCCTTCCACTCAACTATTAGATAATTGCAAACTAGTTCCTGCACCTTACAATTAATACTTTTAACCCCAAAATTAATTCTGATTAATTTCTGGCTAACTATTAATTAAACATAATGATTTCTAATTAATATATTAATCATTTAACATATTGATAAATTCATTTATATTAATTTATTAATCTTATAATAAATTAATATCTCTCATTTCATAATCTCCTTGTCCGGTTGCAAGGTTTGAAGGCAACCCAAAAGGACTGTGCTGCTATCAATTCAAGTACATACCAATTATAGTTATAGGCTTAGACACCTATTCCAACAGGAGATCACCACCAAGTTCTGAGAGAGGGCTCTATTGGTTTTTTAGTACGCTACAAATGAGGAGATGAAGAAAACGAGATACCATGATATGCTGAGAGAGGATATCATGGAGTTTATGATCTTTTTAGGGTGCAAGACCCTAAATGATATGATTGAAAAGGCCCTTGAGCAGGAGATTGAGCTGGAGCTTCAGACGAAGTAGAATCTGGAGTAGGTACAGATAGTGTTGGGCCAGACTAAGAGGCCCAAGACTTCCAATTCACACATCAAATGCCAGCAGGGCCGGAGCCATTGCGATAAGCCGCACAGTGGGGAGTGTCGATTGGCCGGTTTAGTATCTTTCAATTTTGGTCAATCAGGTCACATGAGTAAGGACTGCCCTAGAGTGCTCTGATTAACTTTCATTGCAATCAGATCAGCCATAAAAAGGCCGATTGTCCGAGATTGTTAAGGGGCAGTGGCGGCACCTGCACCAGCCACCCTGAGGATTAATGATGGTCGCCAGGGTAAGGAGGAGGCACTTATGGTGAGTATCAGGGCATTTCACCTGACCACCGACAAGGCCTATGTAGCACCGGATGTGGTTACTAGTATGTGATTCATTCATATCTTGTAATGCTTTCCTTATTTATTCTCATTTTTATATTTAAATTCCGTATAGTAACCTTTTTGTTCATTGGTATGTCTGCTCATGTCCTATTTGATTCGGGTGCTACCCGATCCTCTGTATCTCTTGCGCTTAAAAATAAGTTTTATGATCCTCACAAGATTCTGGATTTCCCATTGGAGGTTGAGATTACGTATGAGCGTTCTGTGAGAGCTTCGAGGGTTCACCATGGGTATGTACTAAATCTGTTTAGCAAGAGATACTTTATTGATTTGGTGTTAATTCCTTCGTGGGGAACGAATGCTATTTATTAGGATGGATTGGTTGGGCCTAAATGGGACCATGATTGACCGTTAGCAAAGTTAGTGAGAGTTCGAACCCCAAGTAGGGGTGAACTGGTTATTCATGGCGAGAGAGCTTCACATTGACCGACTCTCTATTTAGTTGTGAGGGCCATGAGATATCTTTAACATGGTTGTTCGGGATTTTTCGCTTATGTGGCATATACTCGGGTGGAGGGCACGATAGTGTTGAGTGAGGTGCCCATTGTTTGGGATTTCCCCAATAAGTTTCCTAAGGAGTTACCATGAGTGCCACTCGGGAGGCAAGTCAAGTTTTGGATTGATTTGATTCCTGGAGCAGCTCCATAGCCAAGGCTCCGTATCGTTTCGCACCATTAGAGATGCAGGAGTTGTCTACCTAGCTTTAGGAGCTTCTAGACAATGGATTTATTTGACCGAGCAGTTCTCCGTGGGGAGCAATGATCATGTTCATGAAAAATAAGGACAGTTCACAGAGGATGTGCATTGACTATCGGGAGTTGAATAAGCTAACGAGGAAGAACCGTTACCCATTCCCGAGGATTGACGATTTATTTGATCAGCTCCAGGGTGCAATTGGTTTTTGAAGATTGATTTGCGATCAAGGTACCATCATATGAGGGTCAGGGATGATGATGTAAAGAAGACAACCTTCGTGACTCGTTATTGTCATTACGAGTTCGTGGTGATACCATTCGGGCTCACCAATGCACCGGCAGCGTTCATGGATCTCATGAGCTGGGTTTGCAGGCCGATGCTGGATCAGTCAGTGATTATATTCATAGATGATATTCTGGTCTACTCCAAGACAAAGGAGCAATATGAGGATCATTTTTTAGAGGTGTTGGATATCCTGAGGAGCGAGAGGTTGTATGTAAAATTCTCCAAATACGAGTTTTGGTTGCGCGAGGTGTGGTTTGTGGGGAAATTGTCAACCTGAAGGGTATATTGGTCGACCTAACCAAGATCAAGACCACGATGTGATGGGAGGTTCCGAGGACCCCATCTGAGATTTGGATCTTCCTAGGTCTCACGGGTTATTATCAGAGATTTATCCAGGATTTCTCTCTGACCCGCTTGACGAAGAAGAATGTAACTATTAAGTGGGGGCCTAATCAGCAGTTAGCTTTTGAGAGTCTGAGGTAGAGATTGTGTAAGGCCCCGATTCACGTGCTTCCCGTGGGTTTAGATGATTTTGTGGTTTATTGTGACGCCTCTATTTCAGGTTTGGGAGTTGTTACTATCCAGAGGGGTCATGTGATTGCTTACATTTCGAGGTAGTTGAAGCCTCATGAGGCGAATTATCATACGCATGATTTTGAGTTAGGGTGGTGGTTTTTGCTCATAAGGTTTGGAGGAACTATCTATATGGGGTTAGTTGTACTATTATAGTGACCAACTGATTTCTGAGTACATGTCAAAGCTAGTGGGAGCATAAGTGTCATGCTAATAATCATCATGTTAGTGGGAGCATGATAATTATGATAAAGGTTGCAAGTTAGCAATGTTAATTATAGAAAACAAAAGGTTTCAATTGGGAAAATTTTGTTTTGCTATAATTAAGGGAGAGGAAATTATACTTCATCTCAAATCTAAAAGCTTAGATTGAGGTTTTAATTGTATTTAGTCAAGGATATATATATATATATATATATATATATATATATATATATATATATATATATATATATATATATATATATATATATATATATGAATTTCATGTTGGAATGGCTCAACATAAGGAAATTTTGTATATTGGTCCATTAGTTGCGTTCTAAAATTCGATTATGATTACGACATCCCTTTTCAGAATCTGAATTATGAGAACTTGGCAAATTGAAATGGAAACAGTATAGCAAAAGACTGATTTAGTCTTTATGTGAGACATCATGAATCGTGTCCCATATGCTGTGGATATAGGATCGATTACATGTGATATATATTCATCCTTTCTAAGTTTTTCCAAATGCCTGGGGCATTAAGAAGGGAAAAGCTCTAGAATTGGATGTGACTAGAAAGGATTAAACAATTGTCGAGGACAATCTAAGGTTTACCAAAGATTGGATGCTCAAGGATAGTTGGAAGTATAGTGATAATTCTGGAATGACCATATTGACATAATCTGTAAGGAGGCTCCTCTTGTTCAGAAGTGATAGTCAAAATGGAATCTGGAAATGTTTCAAAGTTAGAAATTATTCAATATGTGTAAGATTAGGAAACTTAATGCAAGAAGGGTGTTTCCAAGGAGCTGATCTCCTTTGGAATGTTTTGTAATGTTTTTTGTCAAGTGCTTGTGACTTTGTGTATAATCATTACAAGAGGATCAATGCATATAAGTTTAGAATCTAATAGATTTCAGTAAATGACATGAATTTGGAATTCTTGCATTTGCAGTAAGGAATTGGGACTGTAAAAGGAGGATCATTTGGAGTTATGTTCAATTGATATAATTCACAAAGTAAAGATCATAGACAAACATAGTATGCATACTTGGTGTATGGCATGACTAGTGTTTAGAAAACATAGTATACATGCTTGGAGCATGGGACAACTATTGTTTTAAATTCAAGGATAAAGTTGATAGCTGAAACAGTATACAATGAATAATGTGTAATCATATGGTGACAAATAAAAGGTGTTTTATTTATATTCATAAGTTCTAAGACCATATTGGATTCGATTATTATTGTGTTTCATTTTTCATGTTTTGACTTCCAGAATAAACTAGGTTATTCTTCTGGAATGACTAAGTTATTCAAACCATCCACAGTCAGTCATATGTTGAAAGTAGATATGAATCAAGACTGTCATGGGTTGGCTTGTAGAGGTCTAAGGTGTTGGACAAAGGGCTACAACACTCATGAGTGATCATAAGTTCTGAGTATTGGATTCAACCCGTGCTTATTGGAATCACTTCATGGATTTTATCACGAGTGATCATGAGACGATAATATCTTATATTCTTCAAACCTAGAGATATGAGTTGTTACTATGAGTTGGTTGCACATTGATTGCACGAAAACGCATTCGGTAACTCGGTGTTATAAAACGTGCCTTTGTGTATGATTCAACAAATAGTAGAACAAGCCATGTGAGTCAAAGTTTATCCATTCCTTTTACCTTCGGGATAAAAGCGATATCTGTGGGCCCCTCGATGATTTGATGATGACAAATGGAAGTGCTCAGCCGGGCCAGGACTGATTTGATTTGTTCAATTAGTCAGTCGTCATAAATCAGAAATCGGGAAACAACAAATGGACAGAAAGAATGATTATAATCCATGTCTCAGTCCATATGATATCTAGAATGGAGGAATATATGATCCCTTATCTAATGGACAAGTCATTGACAAAGGTCGGAGTTCATCGGCAAGGTCAGAGTTCGACATAAGCTTTTGAGAGCTACGATTCCCAGTCGGTTCTTGAAGTCATACACAATAATAGTTTTAGACTTACCCAAGTGGGAGACTGTTGGATTAATGTCTAAGTCCATAACTATAATTGGTAAGACTTGACCCGACCCGACATGGTCCATTTGGGTTGCATGGCATCATGCATATGGATAGATTATAATGAGAGAAATAAGACACTTATGGTTATTAATATATTATAAGTTCTAGTATATTAATAATAAGAATAATAAGATTATTTAATTAGTATTGATCAAGAATTAATCTAGGATTAATTAAGTGATCAAAAGAAGACTAATTAAATATATGGGTTGATTGTGTAAATCATCCATACTTATATAGTGGGCTAATACTCCATGGATTATCTAGTTGGCCTAAAACCCATATGATGCTTCATGGATGCTCCATGGTGTATTTGTACCCATGGATCATGGAAATGAAAGGCCATGTCATTTAGGGTTTACATGATTTAACCCTAACTATATATGCATCTTATTCTTGACCAAAATTGGCACTAGTGTGTGTAATAGAAGGGCTAGCCGATTTTCAAGAAGTGTAGAATTCTCTCAAGTTATTCCAAATGTATTTGGTGTTGTGTGAACCATTTGAGGTGTCACACTTGGGGCGTTGTGACATTTAACAATGTATTAGTTATGCACATACATGTGAAAATTGTATTTTAAATCTAAAACGAACAATCAAACCCAAAAATGTATTCATTTTACGCCTCATAATAGATAAACTAACTTTAGCATAAAAAACTAACTATTGGTATGGCTTCAATGACTTGTACTATATGCAACTAAACTTATGCCGGTCAATCCTGCACAAGAACCAAAAAACCTAGATTCAAACATGGACTCAGCTAGCCTCAATGGTCTACCTACTTCTACCAAACCGATCTAGTCCAAGATGCGATTCCAATCTAGTCCGACCAATTCGATCCAAATGCTCACCCTAGATTGAAATGGCATGCACAAAGTGCAATCAACCTGATTTACACATGTTACAAAAGTTTTCCAACGAATTACCCAAACACCTACCACTTTGTCCAAAGATCTATGAATGAATACATATTTATCAAATGATGACAACTCACTTGAAAGACATGAGTTGTCATCAAAATGAAAAGTAGATACCATTTCCTCCATCTTTGGAATCTTTAAAAGTTAGGATCTTAGATTTCAAGTCTTTCATCTTGTAAGGTCTAGTATTTTGTGGCTAAAGTGTTTAACTTTTTAGTGAAATTATTTATAAAATAAATTAAGTATCTAAAATTCAATAAAATAAAATAATATATTTTAAATTTCAAAGTTAGTTATGTAAAATAATTAAATTAAAATTTTAATTAATTGATTAAGTTAAAGTTGAATTCAATAGATTCAGGATTTTGAATTAAATAATGACACTTAATTTTAAAAAAAAAAATTAACTAGAATATAGACTTTATTTTTATTTGTTAAGAATTTTAACATTTAAGGATAAATAGATATCGAGCGACTTGAAATGTTACATAGAAGGTCAACTTAAGCTAAATAGAAAGTTTGAATGTTGAGAAACCAATCTTACAAATTAAGGAAATTAATGTATAACTTTAATATGATTTGATTAATTGTAAATTAGACTAAATATATTAAAATAGTAACCGTCTTTGTAATAATGGTAGTTATAGAACTTGTTGATAAGTCTGAGTCATTTAGGGGCAAATTTGAATGAATAGGAATCTAGGTACCATTCTTATCAATTTCGAATTAGATTAAGTATATGTTTCACGTACTAGTTAAAAAACTAACTGATTAAAAATATCGTTTGGTAAAACTGATTGAAATGCTAGCTGAAAAAAATAAAATAATATAGAAGGACATTTAAAATAATATTTTTCTATAATTAATTAATGATTATATTTGGAATTTATTCACTTCTGGCATGCACGATTTTTCTTCATGTAATCCAACCAATCTTTCACTTTTACAATATATTTGCTATCATTAAATTCAATCTCTACATTTCATGTATGTTATAATGTTATCCTTGATTTTATGATCATGATGGTCGAAATATTTGGTGTCAATATCACATTGTAATATTTGTTTAACCAATTTGGCTATATTTTTGGTAAGTTTTTTATTTGAACAAATGAGGAGCTATTTAATAGCTCATGAAGGATGTCGATTGTCGAGGTCATATTTTCTCTGTTATCACCATGTATACAAAAGTTTTGCCTATGATTTTTTGTTTACCGGGGAGGAAGAAAAGACAAACATTTTGGTTTACTAAGGAGAAGAAAAGATAATCACAATTTGCCTTGTGCATTGTTTGAATTAGGAATAAAATTTTCAACTTTCTAAGTCTTTTCTTGAGCTTGAGACAAATGGCGAATCTAGAACAAAAAACCACGTGGTTTCTTATGTAATGAAACTAAAAAAAATAAAAAGGAAAAAAAAATACTAATGGGGCCGGGTCGGGCCGTATGTCTTTAAATAGTGAAACATAACTTCAATATTTATAATAAAGTTTTACATTTAAACTCTACTAGGTTTTATACCTTGAAATATATTCATAATTATATCGTTATCGATATTTTCTAAAACACTTTTTTTCAATATACGATCTTAAATTATCATTCAAAAATTGAAATATATAAAATATAGGCACGAGTCGGTGACGCCTGGTGGAGGGGAGACGGTGGCCGGTGGCCTGGCCGAACGGTGGACAATGGGATCGATTGATCGATCAGGCAGGCGAGAACGTGATGAGGCGTCAAACGTTAGGAGATGTCGATCGGTGATCACGTTTCGTGAGTTTTTTAAAAAATAAAATAAATGAATTGGACTATTGGCTAATGAATAAATTTTAAATGGATTGAAAGTGAACTATTTTAAGTGGATTAGAATATATATATATATATATATATATATATATATATATATATATATATATATATATATATATATATATATATATATATATATATATATATATATATATATATATATATCCAAAAGATCACAAGGTCCGTCTTACAAAAATAATAAGGTAAATCTCCAATTTTTTCATATATATATATCTTACACTAAATATTAATATTAAGAAAAATAGGTAGTTCCACCTTCAACTTAGCTACGCCTGTGCTTGAGACTGTCTTAACATATCAATATCTTAAGGCCCACTAAGGCAGGAAACGAAACCATTATGATTGAATTGTTTTAAAGGCAATAAGATTTTATTGAGAAAGACCAGCAAGAAGCTGGCCAAGGAAATTTGTATAAGCCTGTTTTGAACGTGAAATCCAACTTCAATTAGCCAACAACCCAAATCTAGACAAAATCTAGACAACCGATGTGTTCGATGTCCAGTTTTTAAGAAAAATCTTTGTTTGTAGGTTTTTTTTTTTTTTTTTTTTTTTTTTTTTTTTTTTTGGATTTTAATAAATTGACTTAAATACTATTTCAAAATAAATAAATTATATTCATATTTTTGGTAATTATCTTATACGATTAAATATACATGTAATATCATAAAAATCACTAAGTTTACAAAAAAATTCGATTTTGACACTGCTTTATTTTTTTGTCTCAGATTGGACACTATGTTTTCAATTTGATACAGTTTTGACCACTTGATCGGTCAATCTAGTTTTATGATTGATGATATATCAAGTTTAATGACATTGCATGCTAACATGGCATGTTGACATGTTAAAATTGAAAAAAATAATACACAAAAGAAACTGAGTTTTCACGTTTTTCAATTTTAACACAATTTTTTTTTTCAGTTTTGACATTCTATTTTTGTTCCAAATTGAACATCATTTTTTTCAATTTTGTTCATTATTGATTATTTTCCATTCGGAACCGTAGAAATAATTTTTTTGAGACCATATAATTCTTTTACATTTAAAAACTTTTTTTTGTATAAATCAAAAAGTATATCTATAAGAACCAAAAATCATAAATATATATATACAACGAATGGTCTCTTAGTAATTAAAGTGACTACCATACATTCGTTTTCCTGATATCATATTAACTTATTTTACTATGCATTCCACACCTTCAAACTCATTTTAAAGTTATGAGTTTTATAAAAAATATGGTTACAATATAACTAATACATATTTATATGTAATCTTATGGTTTGAATGTAAAAATACTTGTAGTTATACAAAAAAATGTGGTTTTTAAATGAAAAAAAAAATATTTATACGGTTCAAATGTAAAAAAAAAAAAAAAAAAAAAAAAAAAAGAAATATCTGTACACTTTCAAATGAAAAATGGTCGACATTGCACAAAATTGCAAAAAAATGATGTGCGATTTGGAAAAAAAAATTAAGTGTCAAAATTGAAAAAATAAAATTAGTGTCAAAATTGAAAAAAATAAAAATAAAAACCTAATGTCTTTTGTGTATTTTCTTTTCATTTTTGACACGTCAGCATGCTACATCATCAAAATCATGTTACGTCAGCAGACAACCGGGTTTACCAGTCAAATTGTCAGAACTGAAACAAATTAGAAATGTAATGTCAAATTTAATACAAAAAATCACACAGTGTGAAAATCGATTTTTCGTGTAAAGTTGGTGACTTTTGTGGTATTTACCCTAAATATAAATATGTTTTAACAATTATGATGTGCTTATTTGAAATAACCATATCAACGAATTTTATAATTTATTAATCTTTATCTAACAAAATAATATTTAATATATAAATTTAAAAACCAAAATTAATATCATACAATAACGTTGATCTTTTAGAACACTGTTCAATTCCGACAACCATCACCCTTCACCTCTAGCAAATAGACTAAAACTTAGCGTTATGTACATCTAGGTCTTTTGGAAAACGTGACACCCTCGAGGATTTTAAGAAAATGAAATAACTTTTGTTATCACAAAATGTTTTGTTTAACTGGGAATTTCTGCATCTCAATTCTATAAAGCGTAAAGAAAATTTTTTAATTGGTTCTGAAAAATGGGGATGTCACAGTTGTCCTCCTTTGCTAGCTAGCACTCATTTTAGCCGGGATTTAGCCATCTCTCAATAATTAGAGTATGTCCTAAAACTCTCGAGGGAACGTCGGCAGGCGATAAACCATCACATGCTTACTTCAGTAAAGGTGCACACACCACTACCATGGCTAAGCCAATCACGGCTTAGGCAGGGGACAAAGGTACAATCTACCGATCAATGCCTCTGTCCCGATCAAGATTTGACACCCCTGTCCACTCGAGCGGGATCTGTGCCAAGATCCTCACTATAAAAGGCCTCATTCCTTCAAAGGTAAAGGGATCTGAACTCTAATTCTCTAAGCCTCATGGTTTACACATAATCACTCTTCTCTCTCTGAGACTGACTTGACCGTCAGAGCGTTCTCCCAGGACCTCCTCATTGGAGATCGGTTGACGGTCTGTTTACCTGTTGTGATTGCAGACTTCCACTAAAGAACACCCATCGAAACCTTTAATACAAGCCAGAGGTTAAATATCAAATCATTTGCGCCATCTGATTGTTGAGAAAACGATACTAAAAGCTTCAAAACTTAAACACCGATCATGGATAACGACGGTGAAGGAGTTACCATCAACACGATGTAAAGCCCTATCCGACCAATTCCATCCTTAGACTCAGTCATTACTGAAACAAGTCGGACAACCACCTCTATCATCGCATATGTGTTGGGTTTTAAGCACTATAACATCCATTCTGTGTACATACAACCCTAATGCTTTGGATGTAAGTTTTCTCTAATTATACATGCAATTTCATTTTTCCAAAGCATGAAGTCTAACTAGTATACAAATTTGATATTTGAATCACAAAAATGAGTTAGATGATTACATTTTGTTGTATCTTGTAAAAGTTGACCTTTCAAGAGTTTAGCACCTCAAGTGTGATGCCTCAAATGTTTCACAAAACACCACCAACAATTGGATAACAATGAGAGAGAGCTTGGAAGCAACAAATCAACTATACTCTTCTTATAATATCTTGAGTACCGATTTTAGCTATAGGGGTTACATATATATAGTGTAGAATTCCAAGAGTCACTTGTAAACCCTAATTCTTACACTTACGCTTATGACCCGAAAATTGTCTTGGACCAACACTTCATGGACTATCTCATAAGCTTAGTCCATCACAAATAAATCATGGATCATTAGCCCAAACCATATGTATCAATGATTTACATAATTAGTCCCTGTTAATTTAATTAGCCTCTTTTGATCACTAAATTAATTCCAAATTTATTTCTTGATCAATACTAATTAAATAATATGATTTCTCAATTAATATATTACACTTATAATATATATACATAAATAAAAAATAACCTCTTTCTCAAATATCCCTCTTATCAAATTGTTCTGTTGAATGCAACCTAAAATGGACCATGCTTCTATCAGGTCAAGTACATACCAATTATAGTTATGGGCTTAGACACCTAATCCAACAGTCTCCCACTTGGATAAGTCTAATAACTATAATTCCCAATGCAACTACAAAATCCGATTAGCAATCGTAGCTCTTAAAATTTGATGTCGAATTCTGACACGTCCTTTAGATAAAGGATCATATAATCCTCTGTTCTTCAAGATATCATGCGGAAAAATACATGGAACATAGTCATACGTATTGGCCAGCAGTTTGTTTCCTGATTTCTGATTTTTTTGAAATAGAACTTAATTGAACACATCAATTGAGTCCTGATCGGGCACGACACATAAGTCAAAACAAAATCATCGAGGGGCCCAATATATCGCTTTTAATCCTCTTAGGATAAAAGGAATATATAAAATTCAACTTATATGATTGTACTAATTACTCGTTAAATTATACACAACACGTTTTATAACATCAAGTTACTGATACATTTTTGTACTATAAATGCATAACCAACTCGTAATCAACAACTCATATATCTTGGTTTCAAGACTATACGATACTATCGTTTCATAATCACTCGTGGTAAATTCCATGAAGTGATTAATGTGAGTGTGGGTTTAATCCAATACTCAAATCTTATTTTAGGAGCACTCATGAATGTTGTAGCAAACTTTTGTTATGTCTAAACACTTTAGATATTCTACAAGCCAATTTATGACAGTCTTGTCTCAATACCTACTTCCAAAGTATGATCGACTGTGGATGGTCTGAATAATCTTATTATTCTGGAAATCAAAATATGCAAAATGAAACAATAGTAAGCGATTGATACAAGATAGTAACTTTACTCATAAATAAAACTCATTTTATTCAATCATCAAATGTCAATTATATTTTGTCTATTACGAGTTTATAAATAGCTATCTAATCATTAAAACTAATATCATCCTTCAGCCCAATACTCCTAGCATGGTGTAAGTGCTTATCCCTACTCAGTCCCTTCCTAAGGGGATCTTCTAGGTTCTCCTCTGACGATACCATCTTTACTACGAGGAGTCCTTCTTCTATTCAAAGTCTTATGAAGTGATATTTTCTGTCGATGTGCTTGGATCCGCCATGATCCCTTGGTTCCTTAGTTAAGGCGATTGCACTCTCGTTATCATAGAAAATCTCCATAGGCTCCTTTACAGCTGGTAGAACTCCAAGGTCTCCGATGTAGTTCTTTAGCCATATCGCCTCCTTTGACGCTTTGTTTGCTGCTATGTACTTTGATCTGCACGTTGAATCAACTACAGTCTCCTGTTTGGAGCTTTTTCCATGTTACTGCTCCTCCATTTAGGGTAAATACCCAGCCTGACTGAGAGCGGAAATTATCTCTTTCGGTCTGAAAGTCGGCGTCACTATACCCTATCACTCTTAAGTCATCACTCCCACTGAGGGTAAGGACCCAGTCCTTAGTCCTCTTCAAGTACTTAAGAATGTTCTGTACCGCAGTCCAGTGAGCTCTACCAGGATTCCCCTAATATTTGTTGACCATGCTCAAAGCAAAAACCACATCAGGGCAAGTACATGTCATAGCATACATGATCGATCCAACTGCGGAATCATATGGTACTCGGCTCATCTCTGATATCTCGGCATATGTACTTGGACTTTGAGTCTTACTCAGTTTGGTATTGCTCAGAATGGGCAATTCAGCTTTCTTGGAATTCTCCATGCTGAAACATTTCTACACCTTGTCCAAGTAGGTACTTTGACTAAGTCCTTTTAGTCTTTTACTCCTATTTCTCGATATCCTTATCCCTAGAATGTATGCAGCTTCCTCGAGGTCCTTCATAGCGAAACACTTCCCAAGCCAAGACTTAACCTCCTGCAAGGTTGGGACGTCGTTTCTTATGAGTAGTATGTCATCCACATACAATACCAGAAAGCTAACTATACTCCCACTAGCCTTGACATACATACAAGACTCATCCTCGTTTCTCGAAAAACAAAATTTTTGACTTTCTCATCAAAATAAAGATTCCATCTGAGAGATGCTTGTTTCAATCCATAAATGGATTTCTCAAGCTTACACACTCTATTAGGGTACTTCGCATCGACAAAACCCTCTAACTAACTAATGTAAACATCTTCAGCCAACTTTCCATTTAGGAAAGCGGCTTTGACATCCACCTGCCATATTTTTTTAATCATGAAGTGCATCTATGGCTAGCATAACCCTTATAGACTTGATTTTCGCCACTTGTGAGAAGGTCTCATCATAGTCAACTCCATGAGTTTAAGTAAATCCCTTCACAACTAATCATGCATCATATGTGTGTACTTTCCTATCCATGTCGGTCTTTTTCTTGAGGATCCATTTACACCCGACCGTCTTACAACCCGGTACATTTTCAACCAAGTTCCAAACTTTATTGTCATACATGGACTGAATCTTGTTGCCCATCGCCTCTTCCATTTTGCAATCTCGGGGCTTGCCATGGATTCCTTGTAGTTGTTAGGTTTATCCATATTTACCAGTGTGTTGTCACTGATAAACGTATCACCTTCAGCCATTATATGAAAAACATATAACATAGGTGGAACACTAACTCTAGTGGAACGTCTCAGAGGTATGGACTCGTCAACTGGTTCAACAGGAGTCTCTTCCTCTGGTTGAGTGCTAGTGTTTGAGGTTCCTTCATCACTTAACTCTTGAAGCTCTTCAAGGTCAATTTGCCTCCTATTGTCCTCTTGGCATATGACTTCTCTTTCACGGAAAACCCATCTCCTTGCAACGAAGACAAAATTGTCACTCGATATATAGAAGAGATATCCAAAGGATTTTTGTGGGTTACCGATGAAAATACAACGCTCACTGCAAGTTTTGAGCTTGTTGTGAGTCTCTCGTCTTACGAAATCCTCGCAACCCCAAACCTTGATATGTGCTAACGAGGGAACCTTTCATGTCCACATCTCGTGAGGTGTTTTGGCAACCTTCCTAGTTGGGACTAGATTAAGGATATAGGTGAAAGTCTCTAAGGCATACCCCATAATGAGATAGGTAATGAAGCTCGACACATCATGGAACGAACCATGTCCAACAAGGTTTGATTACGTCTCTCAGCCACACCATTCAGTTGCGGTGTCCTAGGAGGAGTCAATTGTGAAACAATTCCACATTCCTTAAGATAGTCATGGAAATCAATACTAAGATACTCACCACCTCGATTGGATCGGAACATCTTTATCTTCCTGCCTAGCTAATTCTCTACTTCTGGTTTAAACTCTTTGAAATTTTCAAAGGTTTCTGACTTAAGATTGATTAAGTAGATATACTTATATCTGTTGTAATCATCGGTAAAAGTCACATAGAAGCGGTTAGCATCCCTTGTGGCGGATCTGAAATGTCCACACACATCGGTGTGTATGAGATCCAACAAACCCTCACCTCTTTCACTAGTACCAGTGAAGGGTGACTTAGTCATCTTTCCAAGTAGACAAAATTCGCATGTGTCATCTGACTTTAAGTTAAATGACTCCAACACTACATCCTTTTAGAGTTGGGCTATGCACTTCTTGTTGACATGTCCAAGACGACAATACCAAAAGCATTCCTTGTCCAAACCTTTGGGCAAATCAATATGCAATACATTATTTCCTAGGTTGTCTACAACCATCACAATTTCATATACACCATGACAAGGAAATGCTTCAAAATAAATTTTACCATTATAAAAATCATTAATAGAACTAATTTCATTATTAAATAAAATCTAAAACCTTGTTTATACAAACCATGAAAGGAAATAACGTTTTTCGCTATATCGGACGAGTAGCAACAATTATTAAAATCTAATTCTAACCAACTACTAAGAAATAAAGAATAAACTCCAATCTTGGTGATATGAGACACTTTCCTATTCCCCATGATCAAGTTAATCTTCCCGTACTCCACATCCCTACTTCTTTTTAGACCCTGCAAATCAGAACAAATATGAAAACCACATCCTGTATCCAGAACCCAAGAATTAGCATGCGATGAGTTATTAGAGCGAACAGTATAAATACCTGTGAAGGTGGGATTTATCTTCCCATCCTTGATGTCCTACAAGTATTTGTGGCAGCTTTGTTTCCAGTGCCCTTTGTCATGACAGTAGAAGCACTCTACTTCTTTTGGACTGGAAGAGGAAGCAACGGAACCACGTTTGGACCCACTAGAATAGGATCCATCACGAGACTTTCCCTTGTGATTCTTTGAAGGAGCTTTCCTTTTCTTCCCTTTACCATGTCCAATTTCCAGGACAGGGGCAACAGTAGTGGTAGGAGTGGGAACAACATATTTGCCTTTCAAACTACTTTTAGCAGTTCTCAATAGGCCTTAATGCTTGCTTAGAGTGACCTCTTCCTTGTTCATATGATAAGTCATACAGAACTGATCATAACAAGAAGGCAAAGAATGTAGGATAATGTCAATTGCCAACTCTTCATCAAAGTTGACATTCAACTTCAGCAAGTGTTAGTTTCAAAATTGTTGTAATATGTTAAAGTGTATTTTAGAAGTTTCGAATAGTATGTTATCTATTTACTAAGGCATTTATGTTTTGAAGTCTAGATGCTTAGTCCTTAGTATTTTTTGTATGCTTTACTTTTCTCCTATAAATAGGAGTTGTTACTTAGAGATAGATAAGAGTTTTGTAGTCTGTCTTGTCTAGATTCTCTTTCTAATCGTGAAGCATAATATGAGCTGAAACCAGATCTTATTTACTCTCTGTGTTCTAAATTCTTGTTACCCTGATATTCATTTTCATTTCTCAATTCAATACATCATCAATTGGTATCAGAGCAGGAATCATATCTCTGCGATCTGATTTTCATGCTAAATCAAAAGGTATTTGAATCAATTATGAATTCAAAAAATTTCGCGCCTTTTGTTTTGAAAATTGCTCTTGATCTACAGTTGTGATTCTATTCTGCAACTGATTTGTTGAGTCGAGTGTTATGCTTAAAATTTCTGATCGTTTCAACTATTTGTTTCCAAAATCTCTGAAGTTTTACTGATGGATAATTTTACCATGAATTCATTGACTTCTTATTCTCATTTGCTAGGAACTTCAACGAAGATTCCTATGCTTATCCCTGAATATTATGATTAGTGGGATGATCGTGTGGAAGACTACTTGAACGGGCTTGATGAGGTGCTTTGGTCATGTATTACTGGAAATGGTATTCCTCCACAAAATGTTCAACAAATTGGATCTTCATCTGGTACTCCAAGTGTTAATGATCAATCTTATAGACTGAAGAAGAATGAGAAAAGATGTATGAGAGAATTGTGTGGTGCATTGCCTGCCGTGGTTTACAACTATGCAAAAAGTTGTAAAAGTGCAAACGACATCTAGATCACACTCAAAGAAAAGTTTCAAAGGAGTGAGAAGACTAAGATCAATTCTGTGAAACACTTTTTGATTAAATTGAAAGAATTCAAACAAAAGGATGATGAATCGATTGAAGGATACTATGATTGATTGAACGAATTGATCTACAAGTGCACTCGCCATGGGATTACTCGAACAACCATGGAATTCAATTTGACCTTCATCATGGGTTTGCATCAAGAATGGAGGAATGTGACATTAATCGTGAAGACTCAGTAAAGCTTCAACACATCAACGTTAAATGACTTGTATAATCTGCTAAAAATCATGAAGGAGAAGTAAACGAAATTAAAGAGGAAGCGAAAATGAGCCTTAGAGGACCATTAGCATTGATGTCACAAGTTAATGAGAATGAATCTGTTGAAAAGGAAGATTCTGATAATGAAGGATTGTTGATAAACTCTGCGATGAAGCTATTGCATTTTACTCGAATAATAGGGTAAATAAGTTCTTCAAGAAACCATTTAGCTCAAAGTCGAAAACTGGTGATGGAAAAAGGAAAGTTCATTACAAAAGCTGGAGGAGAAGAGAAAAAGAAAAGTGAAAAGTGTAATGTAAAAAAAGAAGAGGTGAAAGTTGAAAAGAAGCTTAAAGGAGACTCTGGAATCGGTTGTCACTATTGTCATGGTGCAAACCACATGGCAAGCGAGGATGATGATGAAGGGACTTACCAAATTTGGTCGTCGGGTTCAGATGAAATGCGTAATCCTACACATGGTGCTATGTATGCGAAGTTTGAGGAGGAAAATGACGAAGTGGTGACTGGTTGCTGTTTTATGACCAAAGGAGGATACAAATCACCAATGACGACAAAGATACGTTCTATTCTTCAATCTTTCAATATTCCTTTAAATGCTTATGATTCCGAGTTAATTGCTTTTGATGATATTGTTGCTTATTTCGATACTTTGGTTATCTCTGCTAGTAATGAGGCTAAAAAATCAACCACTCAGTTACTAGAAGTTCAAAAGTAGATAGACTCCAAGAAATTAAAAGTAGAATATCTAGAGTTACAGATTACGAATATGATGTGTGATAGAGATTCGTTAAGTAGTGAAGTAAAAATGTTGTTAGCAGAACACAACATCTATTGTAATTCTACTAAATGCATTTTTGCTAAATTGACTGCTTTGCATCATTCATCTGACATAAGAAAGGACCAACATAAGAACTTATTACCTTTTCTAGCTTTCGAAAGAGAAAAGGTTGATAACATTTCTTATGATTATGAGAAAACCATTGCTAAATTTGATAGAATTCCTGATGATAGGTATGCTTATGGAATTGTCAAAATTGATGAATATATTGATGCAGATGAATTAGTTGATATTGTGAATGATATTTTGACCAAAAATGAACAAATTAAAATTTTGAAAAGAACCGTGAATTCGACATCTGATTCTGAATCTAATTTTGCTGATATTGAAGATAATTCTAATAATATTAGCGAAATTAGTGATATTGAGGATGTTGATTGTTCTCAGTTGTCTATCGTTAATTTTACATCTAAGACTAAAGTAAAGGAAAAGTGTAATGAAACGTTGGTTAAGATTGAAACTGACAAACCCTCAAATTTGAAAGTTTGTGATTTCGATCAATTGAGTGTCAGAGATAGTCAAACTCATAGCAGTGATGACGAAAATGATGATGATGTTTCACAAAAACCAACACAAGCAAACAAAGGTTCGATAGAAACAGAAATTCCACGAATTGTTGTTGATCAGGTGTATGGAGATACGGAAAAATTCGACAAAGTAATGACTGAAAAGGGTGCTCATTATCTCGAAACTAATACAATGGTGTATCCTAACTTCAAATGTACAGATGATGTCATCTTTCTAAATCAAAATTTGTGACAACAGGAAATGTCGATAACATCAAACCTGAATTTAACAAAATAATTGAAGAAGATAATAAAAATGCATCTGATTAAAGGATTCTTTGCAAATCAAAGCACTATCGAAAATACTCTCACAAAGAACGCTTACACTTTTCAATGACAAAAACCTCAAAGAAATGGGTTGAAAAACAAAAGGTTTCCAAAGAAATTCAAAAACAAGTTGTTGAAAAAGTTGTTAAAATCAATTCTCAAGAATTTAAAGACCAAGTTGACAAGTTTTCGAAAGATAATGAAATTTCAAAGAGACAAGCACGAAAGAAATTTTTCTGCCAAACTGTTGAGTCTTGAATGCAACAAAAAGGTTTGAAAAATAACTTATCTAAAAAGATAAAGTCTAAATCTATTCAGATAACTTCAGCAACAAATTCAGACAATCAGAAAAATCAAGCTCAATTTAAAAAACCTTTGTCTGAATCCATTCCACAAACTACTTTTTCGAAATCTAAACCTCAAACAACTACAACTTTTTCGAAAACTTTCAATCATTCATTGAAGAAATTTCAAAATCAACATTCCACAAATCAATTTCATCATTATCCACAACAACGATTTCCTCAAAATTATACTTCCAACACACATGTCTTTCAAATCATTCAAAAAAAATTCAAAATCAATTTTCACAAAAAAAGATGTTGAAATCAATGTTAAAAATCAAAAAACTGAAAACTTTCATCCTAAATCAAATGTTAATTTCACTCCACAACATCCAAATTTTCCAAATCCATCTGTGAAACAAAATTCAAAAGTTTTCATACACTAAGGGTTTCTCTAATGTGAAGAACATCAATCATTGGTTTGAAGGAAAAGGAAAGGTGTATCAATCACGAAAATTCTCACAACAACAAATTCAAGAAGCTTATGAGATGTATCTGAATGTTTCTTCCAATGGAAGTTTGTCTTCGAAAGAATCAAATATTTCTGTGAAAGCTTGGAAACCAGTTTCGAAAGATAAGCTAGTTGAAAAACAAACTGAGAAGCAAAAGGCGTATGTCAGTAGCAATCCTAAACCTTCGAAACCTTATGTTTTCGTTCCTTTATCCAATGATGTGGACTTAATTGATAATTTCAAAGCAAAAGTTTGTGATTGGGTTTTAGTTTCTTCATTTCACTGTCTTTAAAACTAATTACCAAGGATTAGGTACCTAAATTCTTTCATTAAGTGCAGGTTTTATGTGACGAGCAATATGATGATAAATGGTACATTGAGAGTGGTTGCTCTCGTCACATGATTGGAAAGCAGGAGAACCTGCGTGATTATCAAAGTTTAAAGAATGCAGGAGTGGTGAAGTTTAGAAACAATCACAAGTGTCAGGTAAAAGGATATGGCAAAGTCACAAATGGCAAGTTTACTGTTAATAGAGTGGCATATGTCGAACATCTTCAACATAACTTGATAAGTGTCTCACAACTTGTTGTAGGAACTGGCAATCAAGTGGTGTTTAATGAAGAAGGTAGCATAATTTCAAATGTCAATACAAAAGAAGTTTTTCTCAAATCCAAACAAAGAGGCGACATGTTTACTCTGGACATAAATCCTATTGTTGGCAAACCCTCAGTATGCTTACTCTTGAAAGCTTCAACAGATATTAGCTGGCTTTGGCATCGCAGACTTTCACATTTGAACTTTTGAAATTTGAACAAATTGGTAGTTCAAGATCTGGTAAGAGGATTATCTGTTTTAAAGTTTGATAATGATACTCTCTGTGCACCATGTGAACAAGGAAAACAACATAAACAAGGTCATTTGATTACCATCGATTCCAAAATTGTCGAACCATTGGAATTACTTCATATGGACTTATGTGGTCCATCGACAGTTCAAACTCTCAACAGGAAACAATACATTCTAGTTATTGTTGATGATTTTTCTTGATTTACTTGGGTTTATTTTCTCAGGTTGAAATCTGAAGTTGCTCAAACAATGATTGATTTTATCAAAAAGATGGAGACTAGCTTAAAGAAGAAAGTTCGAAAAATAAAGTGTGATAATGGTTCTGAATTTAAGAACTTTATTCTTGATTCGTTTTTAGTTGACAAGGGAATTTAACATAATTTTTCGTCACCCTACACACTGCAACAAAATGGAGTTGCTTCGAAAGGCGAAATCGATCTCTTAGTGAAGCAATGCGAACAATGCTCATTTATGCGAACCTTCCTCAATATCTGTGGGCTGAAGTAGACTCAACTGCATGTTTTACTCAGAATAGATCTTTTACTCATCGAAGATTCAACATTACTCCTTATGAAATTATCAATCACCGAAAACCTAATGTCAAATTCTTTCATGTTTTTGGTTGCAAGTGTTTTATAACGAATCTCAAGGATAATCTTTCAAAATTTTAGTTCGAAGTTGATGAAGGCATTTTCTTGGGATATTCTCACAATTCGGTTGCATATCAAGTATTGAATAGACGCACAAGGAAAATTGAAGAAACTTTCAATCTTACCTTCGATGATTATTATATCAAACAAGTTGACAAGTGTTTCGAACAAAAAACAATTCTTAATAAATCAAAAGATACATCTAAATGTCTAGATTCATGTTATTTTGATTATGATTTAATTTTTGGTTTTCCTGACAGAGCTGCAGATGATGAAATAAATGTTCAAGTTAATCAAATTCCAGAATTGTCAAAAGATTGCGATTTTTCGACATATACTTCAGATGCACCTAATGAACAAATACTCTCATCTTCTTCTATAAATGGCGAAATTATGCTTAATCATCAAGTGGAGGGGGAGCACTTAAATTCGGATTCTCATGTTGAGGGGGAGCATTCTTTCGAGGGGGAGAATAGAAGAATGGATGATAATGTCGAGTGGGAGCAACCTGAAAATGAACTTGTCGAGAGGGAGCAAAATATGTCGAATAACAATCAAGATGAAACTTTTCATGATCTAATTGATAATGTTTCTGTTATAGGTTCCGAAACTGAAGATATGTTCGAAGATGCACCTTTAGATTTTGCTCCAGCATATCCTCCAATGGAGAGATGGGTTAAAAGTCATCCTAAAGAACAAGTGATTAGGAATCTACATGAGGGAGTACTAACAAGAGCTCAAATACGTGCAAAGAATGAGGTACTCAATACTCATCAATAATTTGGTATGTTTAATGTTTTTATTTCGAAAATTGAACCAAATTCAGGTAAGGTTGCAATGGAACACTTTGATTGGGTTGTTGCAATGCAATCTGAATTAGCTGAATTTGAAAGAAACAAGGTTTGGAGATAAATTCCTAAGCCAAAAGATGTGTCAATTGTCGGATTAAAATGGATTTTCAAAAATAAAACCGACAAAGATGGTAATATTGTTCGAAATAAAACAAGGCTTGTTGTAAAAGGTTATTCGCAACAAGAAGGTATCGATTATGAAGAAACCTTTGCCTCTGTCGCAAGACTCAAGGCTGTTTGAATAGTTTTAGCCTATGCAACTCATAAAGATTTAGATGTTTATCAAATGGATGTCAAATGTGCTTTTTTAAATGATGAACTCGAAGAGACAGTGTATGTGGAACAACCTCCAGGTTTTGTTAATGAAGAATATCCTGATCATTGTTATATTTTAGATAAAGCTGTGTATGGGTTAAAACAAGCACCAAGAGCATGGTATGGAATATTAACTTCATTCTTAAAATAATCAAAATTTAAACAAGGATGAGTTGATCTCACTCTATTTCGAAAGAAAGTTGGGGATCATCTTATGCTTGTTCAAATTTATGTGGATGATATTATTTTTGGCTCTACTTACCCTGCTTTGTCTAGTGAATTCGAAAATCTGATGAAAAGCAAATTTGAGATGGGTATGATGGGCAAAATTAACAACTTTCTTGGGTTGAATATTCGTCAAAGCAGAGAAGGAATTTTTATAAATCAAGAAAAATACACAAAGAATGTACTTGAAAATTTTGGAATGATGAATAGCACAAAATTGCTAGTGCTAATGGAAACTGGAACAAGGCTTACACCTTCTTTAGATAAACCAGTAGTTGATCTTACTTTACACAGAAGCATGATAGGTTCGTTACTTTATCTCACAGCAAGTCGACCTGACATTATTTTTTTTGTTTTTAATTGTGCTAGATATTAATCAAATCCGTGTGAACTACATTTAACAACAGTGAAGAACATTTTTCGATATGTCAAAGGTTCTATTACATTAGGATTGTGGTATCCTTCGAAATCAGGATTCTTCATTCAAGCATTTTCTGATGCGGATTTAGGGGATGCAATCTTGACAGAAAAAGCATAAGTGGCGGGTGTCAACTTCTTGATGGGAAGTTGGTAAGCTGGCAAGCAAAGAAGCAACTTGTGTTTCGATTTTGATGGGTTTTAGCCATAAGAACATCCTATGTGCTCATACAAACCCTAATGCTTGGATCTAGGTTTCTCTATTGTACATGCAATTCATCCAAGACTTCAAACCCTAGATCTAATATATGATAATCAATATAACATATGAATTAGAGTTTAGATCATACCTTGATTGTTATGTAGCAATAACAATCTCAAATCCTTCTTGTATTGACTTTAGAAAGCTTAGAGTCACAAATGTCACTCCTCTAATGGTTCACAAACACCAAGAGCAAGAGGATGAAGAGGAGAAGAGAAGGAGGCTGCCCAAAACATGTGGAAACCCTAGAGAACAAGTTCACCACGTTTTTGGGGCTTAAGGGTTCTTTAAATAGTGAGGCTATTAGGGTTATATAACAAGGAAACCCTAATTTGGATGCTTAGGCCCTAAGCAACCCATGAACCCCTTTTTAATAAGCCTTGGATGATTTCTAATGGGTTTCACCATAGAATTCGTCCAACCTTATATTATAAGGTAATCCATAGCCCAATTGCAATTATCTTATAATTACAATTCCAGTCCCTTAAGTTCAATTAATCTCTTTTAGCCACAAACTTAATTCTTATTAATTCTTGACTAATATTAATTAAACAATATGATTTCTCCTTTAATATATTATTCTCATAATATATTAATAAATCATATTTAATCATTTCTCTCCATAATTCATCCTATCACGTTGTTTTGGTGAAGGCAACCCAAAAGGACCATGCACCATCGGGTCAAGTACATACCAAAATAGTTATGGACTTAGACACTAATCCAACAGTCTCCCACTTGGATAAGTCTAATAACTATTCTGCGTATAACTTCAGATCCTGGTCTGCAATCGTACCTTTCTAAAGCTGATGTCAACTCTGATCTTATCAGATACGCGTGTCCTTTAGATAAGGGATCATATATTCCTCCATTCTAGATATCGTATAGACTGAGACATGGATCTAAATCATTCTCTCTGTCTATATGCTGTTTCCCGAATTCAGATTTATGATGACTGACAACAGACTACAATTGAACACATCAATTCAGTCCCGGCTTGGCAAGCGCTTAGGTGCCATCACTAAATCATCGAGGGGCCCACAGATATCGCTTTTATCCTACTTTGGAAAAAAGGAACGGATAAACTTTGACTCAATGCTCGCTTGCACTCACTCACCAAATCACACACAACAATATGTTTTATAACACCAAGTTACTGGTGCGTTTACATATTATCAATGTGCAACCGACTCGCAAGATACAACTCACACATCTCGGTTTCAAGAATATAAGATGTTATCGTCTCACCAATCACTCGTGATGAAATCCATGAAGTGATCCAAGTGAGCGTGGGTTTAATCCAATGCTCAAATCATATTCATAAGCACTCATGAACGTTGCAACAAACATTTGCTTATGTGTAATGCTCTTTAGACAATCCACACACCAATTCACGACAGTCTTCATTCATACCTACTTCTAACATATGAATGACTGTGGCCCGTTCGAATAATTTGACTGTTCTTAACCAATAAAATTATTCAGGAAGTCAAAACATGCAAAGTGAAACACAAGAATAATAATAATCCCATATGGCCTCAACCTTTGAGTATAAATAAAACACCTTTTATTTATCACCATATCGATTACTCATTATTTGTCGTTTCGGGTAATCAACTTCTTACTTGAATTACTTACCACACTTGTCCCATGCTCTTAGCATGCACACAATGTTTACATACGGTTCTTGCTTTTTGAAATAGATCAAATGAACATATTTCCAATCATACTCATTTCACAACTCCTAATCCTTTCCACAAGTGGAAGAATATCAAATTCTTGCCACTTATAGAATATGCTAGATTCTAACATTTTATGCAATGATCCTTTCATAATGTCATAGCACAAAAGTCACAATGACTATTGCCAACGAAATTACAAAATCCTCTATCGGGGATTGTTACAAGACAATTCCATAGATGTGATGTCTTTCACTCAAAGTACATTCCTTTGAACATCCTTTTGCATAAAAGTTTCTAATCTAGACATTGATTCTCAATATCCAACTCCCAATATGGAAACATTTCCATATTTTCCATATGACAGCTCATTCTTAATAGAATCTTATCTATTCATAATAAAGTCGATATGGTCCATCCAATATCATACTTCCAACTACTCACAAGCGACCAATCCTTGGCGAACCCTGGATTTGTTTTTGATAGTTGTTTAATTATCTTAGTCAAAACGATTCTTGTCCTTTTTCCTTCTAAATGCGCTAGACATTTGGAAAAATTTTAGAATGGTAAAATATTATAGCATTTGCAATCGATCCTATACCCGAAGCGTATGGGACACGATGCATAATGTCTTACATAAAGATTTGATGCTTTATCAATCTTCTGCCATAATATTTTACGTGCTACGTTCTCACAATTCGACCTATGAAGAGGAATGCCGTAATCATAATCGGAATTTAAGAATACACTATGTATCTTTGACTAAAAATATTAACATTCCACAACCTAAGCCTTTAGATTTGAAATGAAGCATAATATTCTCTCCCTTAATTATAGCAAAACAACTTTACATCCTTACTACTTTGCAAAGTATGAGTATTGTTTTCTATAATTAATATTGCTAACCTGCAAACTTGTCCTAATAATCATGCAATCATAACTTTTATGCTCCCACTATCACGATGATTATTATAAACATAACACTTATGCTCCCACTAGCTTTGACACGTATTCAGAAACAGCTTAACTTTCAGAAAACAATACTTATTGAATTTCTTAAGTTCATGTTTCTAATACCTAATGCTTTGATAATCTTTTATCAAGTCTTCTTAAACTTATACAACTTTGCCTTAGATAGCTCATATGTGTGTCTTAAACAATTCATACTAACTGCCAAATCTCACAATTCGAATCATGGAAAGGGATACCGTAACCATAATCGAATTCGAGGATACAATTTCACAATCACTATCTTCTTAAAATCTTCCTTAGTGAAAGCATTTCCTCACAGTCGTTTTAACGAAGGAGGAAATCTTATGACACTTCGATTTTAATGGTGTATATATTCCTATCCATGTGAATTTGTTAAAACCAAAGTTTATGACAAATTCAAACTCATATGGACCGAACTTTCTCAATCTTGATTTCTTGCCTTATGGTAACAAGGCTGCTTACCATGTCTTCCAAGTAGTTAAGCAGCTCACCCTTTCCAATCAATGTACTTTCCATTGATCAAGGTGCTTGCCTTTTATGCGTTCAAATGAGAACTCATAGAACTCACATGCATAATTAACTCGATTGGAACGACACAAAACAAGATAATGTCAACACGATAGGTTGTAAACCTCTACTCGTGTACTAGTGATGATCAATAAGGTTTATTCTTGATTAGTTCTTGAAACTTTTCAAGACCATTAAGACTCCCACTGACTCCTTGACATATAAGATTCTTTTGTCAATGAACATTTCTTGAAAAACGAATATTCAAGAGTTAGTGTAGTTTTTATCAAGACAAAACATTTCATAAAATTGGTCCTAGTTGGTCTTTGTCTTATCCAAGACTTCACAACTTTCCAATTTCAAATGTACGAAAATAAGAAAATCCTTTTTCCAAATTCTACACTTGATGAATGTTATAAACCTTCTTGAGACTTATCACTTAATGTCATAATCTTAACTCTAATACTTGTTTTGGAACGAAGTATGATTGACTTCTTGATTTAACCATTTATTCAATTCCCGATTCCTCTTTCTTAGACATACAATTGCACAAAGATTCATTTAGAGGATCAATTGAGATATGGTTCTTAATCATTAAGACCTATCATAAAGCATAAAAGGTACTCTCCCTTTTTCTTAGAATAGAGAAACTTTTATCTTTCTGCCTAATTGATTCTTCTTATTCGTTTTGCTATTGATTTAAACCTTTTCAATCATTTCAGAATTACACTTAATCTTATAAGTATAATCATATTTACTAAACCTTTAGTAAACCATGACGAATGTCTTGTTACTCTTGTGGTGGACTTGATCAACACACAACTTTGTGTACTCGATCTCCTAGTCCTTCACTTGACACTTGCCAACGAATTAGTCTAATTTCCAAATATGAAATTTCTCATTCATCATGCAAACAAGTTGCGTGATTCCAAATTTCTGTCCAATTGAAACTTGGGCGATGAGAAACTCTCCCTATTTGGCAAATTCTTGAGTTTCCACAATTATCATAATAAGAATCACATCCATTCGTTGTAGAAATATGCAAACATCAATTTTTGATAACGATTTTATTGCAAGGAAATAAATAAATAAATGAGTCAAATCAACATTTATTTTATTCATAAAGCAGCGGAAAACATTTTGTCCTTACAATGCAAAATCAACTGAAAAACTATGTAATCAAATATTCCTAACAATTCTATCATAACTTTCTAAGCTCAAAATCTAATCTTCAAGTCCATGCCATCGAGATCCATTTCTTTGTGATTAGACTCATTTTGCTTTTCCATCAAGTTTCCTCTCTTTTCACTGATCCTGCAAAACATTCAAATGTAATCTCATCACATTAAGAATCAACGAAATAGGAACTTAATGGAGTTAGATAGTGGATTTTACCTGAAGCACAACCATACTCTTTGACTCTCCCATCTTCTGGACTCTTCAGGCTCTTACGGGCAGACTTGTATCCAACGCCCTTTCTCTTGGAAGCAAATGCAGGTTGGTTCTCCTAGAACGTCCTCGGAAGCATGGTTGATTGACTTTCCCAACAAATACGCTCCATTGCTTTGCCAAATCATTTCTGATTCAGCAGCAATGAGCATGTAAGTTAGTTCAATGAGGTTTTCGTCATGATCCATCATATAATACTTTCTTTTGAACTCATTATATGATTCAGGAAGTGACTGTAGAACCCAGTTCACAGCCAACTTATCAGGGAATGACACACCCAACATTATCAACCTATCGATGTGTGATTTCATTCCTAGAACGTGGGCACACACGGGTTTACCATCTTCATGTTTCATTTCCAATAGGGAATTAGTGACATTGAACCTTTCAATTCTTCGATCTTGTGGGTTAGGGAGAATAACGAGAGGAAGTGAAGCATGATTTCTTGTTCCTCGATCGAATCGTGGAATATCATCTTCATGTGGAATGCTTGTTCCACGGGATTTGGGAAGACCATAGTTGTCGTACTTTGACATCTACAAAATGGGAGAATACAAATTCAAGTTAGTTGATTGATTGAGTCCGTAATAAATCACCCAAATGAGATATTAAGGCTACGACCCAACACAATATTCCACAACTTGGGAGAGGGATGCCGTAACCCAAATTGCAGAACATTTAAAGGTAAGTGAATGCCGATTCACAAATTTTCCACCAAGAAAAACGAAAAACAGATTAAGTCTTAAATGTATTGAAAACTCCTAGATCCTTTGAGATTCATTGAACCTTTTCAATGGCATGTTTAAATCTTGATGTGCCCCTCTAGTTTGTGACTGGGATGCCGAGGATCACAAAGCGGGTGTGAATAACCATGCAAATCTACATGGTGCCCTCACATGTTACAGTCACCTATTCAATGTGCCGGTAAACCACACACGCTCCACCGAACTATGACAAACATTAAGTCACCCTTTGCTACCTTTGCTTAGAACCATTTAGTGTGCCGGTTAACCACACACGCTCCACTAACGTCTTTGCAAGGGCAAAAAGTGTAATTTCATGGAATTGCATCAATTCACTTTTGCCTAAAGTAACTAAGATTGGGAATTTGTAAAGAATTTAGTTACTTTTGTATTTCATTATACTTATAATGGAAGGTTTATGTCCTATCCTACCCGTTCGACTAACGACCCTGCACTAGTCAAGAGTGCGGTGGGTAAGAGTGGATACTCATTCAATCGCCATTTTATAGGCAATTTCCTTAAACACCCCTTATAGACCAGCTTCGTGAATGAGGCCTACTAACGGTAAGACTGACTTTTACTTATACATATATATAATGTTAGACTTTTCATGTTATATATAGTATAGGGTGTATTTTACACTTTTAAAATACTAGGTGGTCTAATTTAATAATTATACTTTTAATTTAATTAAATTGTACACAAAAACTTTATGGATTCACTAAATCTCTTTTAATTATACACTTTAATTAATTAATAAAACCATAAGGGTGTGATTTGAACTTTTCAAAAAAATACTAGGGTTTTAGAAGTTAACATTCCTAAATTAAACTTTTAATCAACTTTTAAATTCCAAAACTTGAGGGCAAGTTTTGAAACATTTCAAAACATTATGGTTTAGAATATAAATATTCCAAAATCAAACTTTTCAATCAAAATTTAAATTCCAAAACTTGAGGGCAATGAAACCTTTTTCAAAACATTAGGGTTTCAACTTTTTAAATTTCAAAACAAAAACTTTTGAGTTCAAATTTAAACTATAAAACCTAAAAGGGAAAAATTGAAACTTTTCATAACACAAGGATCAAATAACAAATAATATAAATTAAACAATTTATTATATCATTATCTATATTTGACCTAATTTCAATTTCTTGCAAAGTAAGTTACCCAATTAATACAAATAATCAAACTTTATCATATAAGGAAGTTATTATCTAATTAATTGGTAATTATCTTTTTTTTTAATCAAGGATATACTCATAAATATGTATAAAATCGGATTTTAATGACCTAAAACAGATAAGGCAAGTATCCATGAGTAAAACAACAAGAAATCCCGAAATCCCCTCTTTCTGACGCTCGAACTCGCCGAGTACACTGTGGTACTCGCCGAGTTCATCAGGCAGGGAGCTCAAAAAACGTTTTTGCAACTTGAACAAACACACAAGGCATCAATACAATAGAAACCAATCAAGGCTCTGATACCACTGATGGGTTTTAGCCATAAGAACATCCTATGTGCTCATACAAACCCTAATGCTTGGATCTAGGTTTCTCTATTGTACATGCAATTCATCCAAGACTTCAAACCCTAGATCTAATATATGATAATCAATATAACATATGAATTAGAGTTTAGATCATACCTTGATTGTTATGTAGCAATAACAATCTCAAATCCTTCTTGTATTGACTTTAGAAAGCTTAGAGTCACAAATGTCACTCCTCTAATGGTTCACAAACACCAAGAGCAAGAGGATGAAGAGGAGAAGAGAAGGAGGCTGCCCAAAACGTGTGGAAACCTAGAGAACAAGTTCACCACGTTTTTGGGGCTTAAGGATTCTTTAAATAGTGAGGCTATTAGGGTTATCTAACAAGGAAACCCTAATTTGGATGCTTAGGCCCTAAGCAACCCATGAGCCCCTTTTTAATAAGCCTTGGACGATTTCTAATGGGTTTCCCCATAGAATTCGTCGAACCTTATATTATAAGGTAATCCATAGCCCAATTGCAATTATCTTATAATTACAATTCCAGTCCCTTAAGTTCAATTAATCTCTTTTAGCCACAAACTTAATTCTTATTAATTCTTGACTAATATTAATTAAACAATATGATTTCTCCTTTAATATATTATTCTCATAATATATTAAGAAATCATATTTAATCCTTTCTCTCCATAATTTCATCCCATCAAGTTGTTTTGGTGAAGGCAACCCAAAAGGACCATGCACCATCGGGTCAAGTACATACCAAAATAGTTATGGACTTAGACACTAATCCAACAGATTTTGTCAGCATAAGCTGAATATGTTGTTGCTGCAGCTTACACCTCTCAAATTATCTGGATACAAAGCCAATTACGTGACTACGCAATTAATATGAAGAAAATTCCTTTGTATTGTGATTCTCAAAGTGCTATTTGCTTTTGTCACAATTTTGTGCAACATTCGAAAACTAAGCATATTGCTCTTTCAATATCATTTTATAAAAGATCATGTTGAGGATGGCAATATCGAAGTTCATTTTGTGAAAACAACTAATCAACTTGCTGATATTTTCACTAAGCCACTTGATGAAAAATCGTTTGATCGAATTTTAGCAGGATTAGGAATGGTCGAAGGAGGTTTAGTTCCAGGATGTGATTCGAAAGAATGATAAGATGAGAAAGGATAACAGTTGTTAGAGGCAATGGTTAATGGTTACTGTTCATAGTCAACACTTCGAGACGCTCCATTTTTGACATTTTGGTGTATAACGACAATGAAAAGTCTTCGCAAGATTGGTACATTTAGTTTTACTGTTTTTGAAATTTTTTTCTTTTCGAAAAATCAAAAATACCAAAAAGATTTTACTTTTGTTTTGTTTTTTCTTTTTGAAAAATCAAAAATACCAAAAAAAATTACTTTTGTTTAGTCTTTATATTTCGAAAAATAAAAAACTCCAAAAAGATTTTCTTGTTTGTTTGTTGGTTGTTTTTCGAATTGTTGTTACAGCTTAATGTGAAGATCATTAATGGCTCATACTTGCAGTTCTAGGTCAGGTATATTTTCGAAAAACTTTGTACTAGTTAGAATGTCCCTAGAAGCATGCTGTAGCATGTTGACTCAAGCCTCCTTTGACTCAATGTGTGATTTAGAATCCTTAATGAAGTTTTCATTATGTAAATTTCTACCCAATCAGGTTGTATTCACATTAGTCCATGAGCTACCATACTCTACTCAAATGAGTTAAGAGTAATCTGCTTGGTCCAACAAATAGCAGTGGTACATTCGAATTTGTTTAACCAATCTTTTTGATCCCAAAGTTCTTACACTTTCACACACAAAGACATATGTCCAAGAGATCTCTGGTACAACCAATTAGGATTTAGACATGTCAACATTCTATGTTAACGATCTAACATCATGAGACAGAGATGAAAGTGAAACCCTAAATATCGAACCCATTAAGGAATTAACGAGGAACATTGTTCCAGATTTTACGAAACATTTGTTTTTGTACCCTTTTTAGATACTCCAAATCATATTCAATCATTTTGAGTGGTCTTGATCAAATGTTTGAAACCCAAGACATTTGTTTCCCAACAAGATCTAGCTAATATTTTGTTTTCTTGAATATGATTTCAGTGTGAGTATTATTTGTTTCTTGAAGTCAGTTACAAAAGTTTTTCCATAGCCTACTTGTCACCGAGTACACTGGTTAAACAAGCAATTTATGTTACAATTACTCACATTTATGTCAAGTGCTGATATGTAACGAAATTTTAAACCACCCACGAAGCTTATTCAAAAGAGGCCCTTCGATCCTTCTTAATAAGTATTCGATTGTAATTCACAGGACACCACAAGTCCAAATTTTTCTTTATTTGCTTATAATCTTTTTCTTTGATACATTACACTCACGAAATCCTTAAGGTTCTGAGTATTACCAACTCAGGTTGATGATTTCAACAGTCTGGCATATGACTTCACTTTTACACCCGAAAGTGAAAGAGCCTTGCCTCCATTTCGAAGGTTTGTGACAGTTGTTATTCCATTGGGGCATGTAACCAGGCTGTCTGGGTTTCAAGGAGAAGTGATGTTCACTTTATCACGCATAGCTACTTTATCGGCATATGGGTGCGGTTTTCAAGGTGCCACATCAGATTTCATTTAATGTTGATCCCGCTTCAATTTAAAAACTAAGGGTCACCTATAAAAGGGGTTTCAAGGGTTCATTATACGATTACACTTTCTGAAAATTTCCAAATCACAAAAGAACTCTTTGTTCATTCATTCATCTTCAAAACCTAATCATGGATAATCTCGTACCATCTCAAACCACTGAAGATGTTTCTTCTCAACCCATCATGAAACTTCAAAGCAATAATTATCAAGTTGAAAGTGATGTTACCATTTACCATGAAGAACTAAAGATGTTGATCGTAGTGCTACAATATTCTGTTTTGAAAACGGTGATGCTTAGTTCTTTTGCAGATCTAGTGTCTTGGTTATCACTAGCAGGTTCTACGGCCACGTATGGCAAAACCTTAGATCATATCACCTTCAATTTGATCAATGAGAAGAGGTTTTGGTTAACTAAGAAGTTCTTTTGTCAAATACTGGAAATCCCTAACTCACCTCCTTTCTACAAAGTCACAAATGAGCAGGTTTTACACATGTTCAATGAGATGGGTTATCAAACCATTCTTACAAAGATCAGTGAATTCAAGAAGTCCAACCTTCTGTCTATTTGGAATTTTTTGTTTTGCATTTATCTTTGTTGTCTTACTGGCCGGAATGTTGGATTGGATAAAGAGTGACTGGAAGTTTATGCCATGGTGGCTAGTATCTGTTATGATCTTTATGTGGATTATGCTACACAGATGTGGAGGGAATCTCTCAAGTGTGTTGAAAACACCAATGTAGTAGATGGCATTTCGTGTGCAAGATACTGGAGTTTGATTCTTAAATTTGCATATGACAAGGAAGGAATTCAAGTACCAGCTGATGAGGTTACAGCAGAATTTGTCACACCCCCAAACCAAGGATGGCGGAAACGTCCGGGGGTGGAGGACTTCATGTAGAGTATCACAACAACGACTATAATAGTGCTCAAAGTAAATACAACCATCATAAATATAATTGAAAAAGTTACACCAAAGTATCTGTTTACATGATTTGAATCAATTACATTATGATACAAAATGAACTGTTTGACGATTTATCGTCCCATCCTCAAAACGTTGTTGATTTCCTGTTTTCACTGAATTCCTGAGAATACAAGTAGTTTTGAAAAGTGTCAACACAAAGATTGGTGAGTTCATGAGCTTTTGAAGGTAAGAGTTTGAAAATCGATCTTTGTAAAGAGATGTATGTTACCAAGAAAAATCCAATATTTTCCTTACATAAGTTATGTGGTCTTAAATGCCAGTACCGAAAAAGTACAAATATTTGTCATACTTAAAGATATAAAAGTAGTTTCAAATTGGCGTAAAACCCTTTCTGATTTGAGAAAACCTCTCGTAATGAATGGTGTGTAGTCTTAAATACTAAGACTGAAAATATACAGCGATATTTGTAATTGATAGAAAAAGTGATTATAAATGAACATAAAACCCTTTTTAATATGAAGACGTACAAGTATTTTTCCATACTTAAAGTAATTTCTGAGAGCTAAATCGACATAACTCGCTAATTTAAAGTTAGAACCCGTAAATCTTATGATTTGTTAATACCACATGTGAGCTATCATAACCACACTTGACATAGACGGCCTCGTAATACGACGTTCTTCAGGCGTCGCCGTTAAATGACACTTGTCACCACAGACCTGCCGGTCTAGCTGTTGCAAGCAGCTCTGGTGTGGGTTTGTCAAACCCAATATAGATCTATACACAACTATCACGTTCTCCCTACAAGAGACTCTGGTTACAATTTACAGGACTTTTTGAATTGGTTACTTTGGAAGTAACCCGAAGGGAATGACTCACAAATTTATTCATTAACAGATTTACGTGATCTAAACTGAAAACCTTTGGTAAAAAGTTTGAGAAGTAAATGATACATAAACTATACCTATTATAGTTTATCCAAAACGTTTGTAATGTATAAGAACTCTTTTATGAAACACATTTGTGCTATGAATCCATAAACTATGCTCATTATAGTTTAATATACGTGTTCTAAATGAATGAATATTCTTATTATGAATGAAAAATTTTCAGTTTATGATGATAAAATTAACAAATAAACACATTCAATACTTAGAACTTATTATTATACACTTTGCTCAACATAATACAAAGTGTTATGAAAGTTATATGATGTTAACTAAATTAAACCTTTATGCACTGTTTTAGAAAAGTCATAGAAAAATCATACGAAGTCGAAAACTAAATCCGTAAATTCTGAGAGTTCCCAAAATGTGTCTAGTTTACTCATAATTTTTATCATGATTTTTAATGACCTCCAACTTGGGTGAAAAAGTCCATAATCACAGACTGGTCCGGATTGGTGTTTGAAATGATAGGCAGTTTTGTAAAAATCACCATAAATTGTAGAAAAATCGTATGGAGATGTGAAAGTAGTAATTTTAAAGCTAAGAACGGGAAGTACTTACACCTAAAACAGTTCTTCAAACAAAAATGTTTAAGTTGTCCAAAACAGTCCATGAATGGAGACCAACTTTTCAGATGAAAGCTGTTAGAAAATTTTAGTTATGTTCTTGGTGTTTTAACTTGTATTCCCCCCCCCCCCCCCCCCCCCCCCCTAAAAACATGAGAAAACATGAAAATGTAGGAGTATGAACTCACCTTGAGTGATTTCAGAAGAGTATTGGTGAATAATGGAAGTAAACAAATGAAGAACACTTGAAGATGCCTTGAAGATTTTCGAGAATCTAATATCAAAGTGATGGAGTTTGTGTAAGCAATCAATGGTTTGAGTAGAATGAAGAGCAATAATCACAAGGAGGGTGAATTATACTTACCAAGAATGTGAGAAAGCTTGATACTCAGCCTTGAATATTGAATTTTGATGGAGAAAGTTTGAGAGAAAAGTGGAGATGGATCCTTGGTAAAATGAGAGCAAATGAGAGAAGTGAGGAGAGAGGATGGTTTGTTCTAGTTCTAAAACGTGGGAAAGGGTGATAATTGAGTGGAAAGGACATTGAAGTGACCTAGGTAAGGTGGGGAGGTGTGGCTGGTCATAGAGTGGGTATGGGAGTGGTTGCTTGTGTCATAAGGTAAAGCTAAGTCAACACTCCACCTCTTTGTACTTTACCCACTAGATTTTATTATTTAAATAAAGATTTTCATGAAAATATGATTAAATTATGAATATTTAGGGTTCATTAAGTTGAAATATGATTTTGGGTGAAAATCCCGCGTTAAAATAATTAAAAACGGAGCTAAAATGAAGTCGTAGTCGAAAACTGGAAAGAAAATAGCTAACAGCGAAGCTTCTCGGAAGGGGGCGAAGGCGAGGCATTAGGAAGCGAACCAGCAAGAAGCGAAATAGACCGAAGTGTACAGTACCTTCGTGTTCGGGTGGGCATGCGAGGTTCGGGCCTGAGAGGACCCTTCGGGTCCGGTTCTCAGCAGGTTCGGGTTCGGCTCAGGAGGGTTCGGTCCCTAAGAGGACTTTCGGCCCTAAGAGAGGTTTCGGGTCCTTAAGAGGGGTTTCGGGTCCTCAAGCCTATTTTACTCGTTTTTACCCTGTTTCAAGCCGTTTTTGACCCGGTCAAGGGCCGGAATGACCCGAATGACCTCAAAAAGTTACGGAAACTTTTGAGAGAGATTTGGGAGAGATTTCACATTCTTGGAGAAATTTGGGAGAGATTTGACATTCTTGGAGAGATTTCACATACAAAGAGATATTTGGGAGAGATTTCACATTCATGGAGAGATTTGGGAGAGATTTGACATTCTTGGAGAGATTTCACATATAAAGAGAGATTTGGGAGAGATTTCACATTCTTGGAGAGATTTGGGAAAGATTTGACATTCTTGGAGAGATTTCACATACAAAGAGAGATTTGGGAGAGATTTCACATTCTTGGAGAGATTTGGGAGAGATTTGACATGCTTGGAGAGATTTCTCATACAAAGAGATATTTGGGAGAAATTTCACATACTTAGAGAGATTTGGGAGAGATTTTACGTTCTTGGAGAGATTTCACATACAAAGAGATATTTGGGAGAGATTTCACATACTTAGAGAGATTTGGGAGAGATTTCACATAGAGAGGGATAGAGTGAAAACGATTGAGAGAGGTTTCATTTGTGACCTTTTTGAGTGTCTGGCTTCGCAATGCAAGGTCCGTAAACCCCGTTAAGCCTTGTTTAAGGATCTTGCATACTCCCAATGAGTATGCAACATTGTTTTATCGGTTTGGCTCGCCACGTACCGCAATTTTAGGTTAAGGAGATCTAGATTTACGTACTTTTCGATTTATGATCTCTCGTTAGAATAGCGAGTTGTTTAGTAAATACATAACGTAAGCCCTCGTACACAAGGGTTAGTTGAGTTGACCGGTTTGACTTGTTGACTTTAGTTGACTTTGACTTGACCGAAAATTGACGGTTGTCACATCATCCCCCAGTTAGAGGGAATTTCGTCCCGAAATTTTGAATTTAGGCAAGGAGTGGGCATGAACAATCGAGCCATGAAGTGGGGATACTTCCTAATCGACTGATTCTCGCGCTCCCAAGTGACTCTAGGTCCTTGGTTAGTATTCCAGCGAACTTTCACTAATGGGAAGCGGCGTTGCTGCGTTCGCTTAACCTCTCGGTCCATGGTCACTATGGTTCTTTCACGAAGGTGAGGCTCTTGTGGAACTCGATCTCGTCGAGGGGGATTACAAGAGTCTCGTCGGATAGATACTTCTGCAAGTTCGGGACGTGTCGGGTAGAATGTACTTTACTAAGCTCGCGGGAGTAGATTGAAGTTGCGATTACAGGGCTGATTCTTACAAGAATCTCGAAAGGCATAATTATCTGGGGTTTTGGCTTTCCACGCTTTCCGAAGCGTACTAAGCCTGCCCAGAGCGTGGCTTCCAGAGGAATTTGGTCTCTTATTCTGGAGTTCTAAAGGTTTCTTCCTCTTGCTTCTCTTCCCAGTCAAGGGTTGCTCCCTTCAGGGTCAGAGTCGTAAGGGGGTTCTGTAATTTACGAGAAGTTCCAAAGGAACTAAGACGGTAGGTCAGCGAGACCCGGAATTTTGGCGTATTCCTGCTGACGCCTTTTGTGCTGACTGTTTCTCAACGGTTTTGATCAATTGAAAGAGTCCTTAAGGATTTCCACATTGATAATGATGTTTCTTAGGAATTTGAGTCCTCAATTCCAAAACTCGTATCTAGAGAACTTCGGGTAAAGCTTCTCTGATCGTATTGCTTTCGCGATTTGTTGTAGCTGCTCTCCTTGGTTTCCATCTTACTACGAGGGTAGATAAGCAAGTCATTTACAATGACAATGACTAACGGATCCTAGTAAGAATGGCAGATCCTATGAATACTGCGAGCAGGTTGGTCCTATCCGAGGGGTATCACTACGGACTTGCAGCGTCCGCATCGAATTTGGAGGATTGTCCTCGGACATCCTTCTCCAATACTCGCGACTGGTGATATTTAGATCTCAGGTCCAATTCCTGAAGGGTACTTCGTTCCTCGCGGTTGGTCAACCTATTCGTCTATGCGAGGTAAATAGTAAAGGTTTCTATTGGAGATATTGTCGGGGCCTCTAAGGTCAATGGGCCTTCGAGCAATTTTGTCTTTCTATTTGAAGAATAAGACCGGAGCTTTCTAGGGTGAGAAGCTTGGTTCTTCAATTTCATTGTTGAGTAGTTCGTCAGGTTTGACCTAACAGTTCTTGTAGCTCGGTAGGAAGCATGTGGGCTTGGTTTTCGCGACTAGACCTTTTCGGATGGTAGGACATTTACTCGTCCTTCTGGGCAACCTTGGCCTGAAGTTCATGGCAGGACTCGTACCTGGTCCATCTATCATTCACTTGCGCATATAGGTCGTATGTGCTCAAGATTGGCAAGACAGTTGGATGGGTGACTCTGCCCCAAATCCAGAACCAGACATGGAACTGGAAATAGGGCGGAAGCACACATCCAATGTCTGTAGAATCTTAATTATACATTATCCTCGCGTATACACATAGTAGTGGTGGACTAACCGTATCCGTCCCAAGCTTCTGTGCTTGAACCTTGTCTGCTACATGCGTGACATTCCCGAAAGTCTCCTGTAAATACTTTTGATAAGGTTTCGGGATGTATAACACTCCTCTGGTGCGTGTTTTGGGGTTTCACCGTGAGAGATGACCCGGAGGTACGTGCTGGACGCGTTTATGGGAGACAAAGATTTCGATATTCGGTGAGTTAGGTGAAGGGTTCTTTTGTAGCCGTTAAATCAGGAAGATGAGGGCTATATCCTTAAAATTGGATGATGAAAACAATATCTTTTTAGATAACATGCGTTAAGATATAGTCATAAGAAGAGATCACTAGAGTGATAGAGTATCTCGTGTTACTTTTCCTTGTTCCGTTTTGTTTGATGTTGTTATTACTGTAGATGATTTATACCACAGTGTCTAGCACCGGTAGTGGGTATGTTTCGATAATCAGTAATGATACTTGACATCGTGATCCCTGACAGGTCTCCCTATGATCGAACGGTATATGAACATCGTATGAGAGTTGATGTTGGTGAGATTGTCGAGTGGGTGGCCCCACTTAGTTCTTACTGCTAGACACGGAATAGGAGTCAGGATGGAATTATTTGTTTCATGACTTTGGTAATTTGATTATAACTAGCCCCGATGTATGTACAAGTCATCACATCTTACAGGTAATGATCCTAAGATCATATATGAATGCCTTTGGTTTGATTTGTACGAGGGAGTATTTTAACTACCCTTAGAAAGACATGGATTTTAGTAAGCATATAAAATTCATTACAAACATATGATACTTAAACGTTTTTGTCGTTGGAAACATTACAAAGGTCCTAATATGGTTCCATGTTACTCTTGTTGGTTCGTTGTCACACTCCTCCGGCTTCCCCATCATTCTTCTTAGTTGGACAGTTTCTCTTGAAGTGTCCTGTTTCGCCACATCGGAAGCACGCTGGGATTACTTTGGTAATGGGGGTTGAAGTGATGTACTGAGTCGGGGCCCTACAGAAACGGACGGTATGCCCTTTCCTGTTGCAGTTTTTACAGTGCATATCTCAGCAAGCCCCATTGTGATGGAAGCCACACTTGACACACTTTGGGAGTGATCCCTCATATGGTTTGACCGACGTTTGGGTGGCAGACCCCGTGGCTAGTGTCGCGGCGTTCGTCGTGACTGCTGTTGTAGTGGCATGTGCAGCTACGGATTGCTTTCTTCCAACGAGTTTTTTTGAGGTAGGTTACACTTCTTTTCGTCCCAGAACTTTCGCTTCTCGTTCGTAGGTTTGTGTCCTGAGGTATTTTCGCTGGCAGACACTTGTTGGTGTTCCTGATTGTTACCACAATCTGTATTGTCAGTACCGATTCCACTCCTATTGGCGTTGTTAGCATCGAATTGCACCATGACGGCTGTCACGGCTGCCGTGACTGCAGCCTGAAAAGTAGCAACATCTATCTGCAGAGTTGGCGCCTTGCTAGTTGGTTGGTTGCCTCTTGGTGAAGACATAGCTCTGTTTCACGATGAAAAAAAGCTTCGTTAGTAGAAATGATTATCTTAAGTGCATCTCTGCGATTTATATTTATGCATATAAATTCTTGCACAATACTGTACTATTCCTCATGTTTCCGCTAACGTTCCTGAGACGGATTTATGGTAGTGAGTATAAGTAGGTTTCGTGCGGGCGTTAAGATTTTACTCATCTTAGAATCATGTTTGTCCGAACACGCTTGGCTGAGGAGTTTTGATGGGACCCGGTGATTTAGTGCCTGAACGATCGCAGTCCATAGGTCTATGAAGAAAGCATCCCCTCAATCATAAGGGTTAAGGGGACAGACGGTAACGAGTCTTTAGAATGGCTATACATTGCGAGTTTTCTAACTAAGTTTATCGATATCAGTTCAATTTATAACGTATTTCGGTTGTTAGGGGCATTCTGAAAACTGTTCATAACGGGAGTCTTTATATGGTAAACCCATGAATTTTTAGTAGTTAAGTATCCAAGTGAAACCTTGTAACTTGACCCAAGCTAGGTCCTTATTATGACCAATTGATGTATGCTTAGTTATATAATTAAGGCTAAATAGACCTTCGAGTCTGTTAGGTATGTCCTAAGCCCATCTTGTTAATATAACTATAGTAATTCGGGTTTTGGTGAAAATTTTTGACCTAGATGTAGGTTTACCTCACATCTGTGCATGGAAAAGTTTTGATAGCAACTAGATCTCTTGTTTAGTATGACCGCTTAAATCATAGTGTCGTGCTTACAACTAGAATAGAGTAGCACCAACGCATACTCACGAACCTAATTTACAAGGTCTTGTGAGCGGTATGTACTCTACTTACGACGATCCGTCCCTTGCGATGCCTGAGGCAAAGTCGATGCACCTTGCAGTTCTGTCAATCGATGCTTGGCTGCAATCCTCCTCTCTTTGAATGTCGTGTGTCTACCCCGTTACTCTCTTGCCTCTGCCCGAGTGGCGATAAGGTCCTAAACAGAGATTTGGTCTCTGAAATAGTAGTCTCTTTCCGAATCTTGGGTACGTGAGACAGTAGGGTCTGTAGTAGCGCGCATTTTCCTAACTCGGGTTGTAGTCTGCCTGCTTTAATCCCCGATTTTCGCGATCAGCCGGGTCTTCGCCGGGAGGGCTCTGTCAGTCGGTCCCCCGTGGTTGAGGTCATAGCACCCTCGTTGGTCTCCACATGGTGGTTGTTGTCATTGCTATCGACATTCAACCCTCGATCACGATTGCCCAACGGGGCATAGGTTCGATGTAGTCGAAACGGTTCGCGGAAACCCTTGCTATGCATGGAGGATTGATTACCTCCGGTTCCGCTTCTAATTCTCCTCATAACCATTCACCATTTCTCGGGTTAGGATTGGGAAAGTAGGGGTCGTCCGGTAAGTAGGATCTTGCTATGTTGTACTTGCGAGAATAAGAGTGGAAGAGATAATTACTAGGCGTCTAACTCTATAATTAATTACTTATAGAGGGTGATCCTTATTAGTTACTTCTATAATGACATAGTTCATACTAATTACATATAACAAGATATGATAGACCTTCGAATAAGTGATCCTACCCTAGATCCACATCCAAACAAGGAAAAGGAAGTAAGGCAATGACCACAAATTCTAAGTCTATGATTTCTAAGTTATATAATATCTTAGGGTGTCCACTTAGGGACTATAGACCTATTAGTAAGGATCTATTTAGTTTTCATATAAGTTATGATATCACAAAATACTCCTATAGTATTTTAAACTCGTGTTTTGTTCTAATGTTCTCATTGTGGTAGTGTTGGTAAGTTTTTAGACTTGTTGCCATATCACAACCATTCTTGGGCATGTGCTAATCACTCCTCGGACCAGCATCGTTGATCAGGTTATGCCACTCCCAAGACTGACCATACATCCCCGAGCTTACCTGTGATATCCAACAATCATTACTTTTATTTTGTTCTAGAACGATGCTGCCCTTAGTATGTATGCATGCATGTATACCTTTAATTAGAAAATTATTTATTTCTAAAAGTATAATTGTTTTGAAAACTTTAAATCAGAGACTTTAGTCCCAATGCATTTATAGTATGTATATCTTATGTGGTTCGATATACTGAGTTCACTATAAACAATGCTCTGATACCAATCTGTCACACCCCCAAACCAAGGATGGCGGAAACGTCCGGGGGTGGAGGACTTCATGTAGAGTATCACAACAACGAGTATAATAGTGCTCAAAGTAAATACAACCATCATAAATATAATTGAAAAAGTTATACCAAAGTACATATTTACATGATTCGAATCAATTACATTATGATACAAAATGAACTGTTTGACGATTTATCGTCCCATCCTCAAAACGTTGTTGATTTCCTGTTTTCACTAAATTCCTGAGAATACAAGCAGTTTTGAAAAGTGTCAACACAAAGGTTGGTGAGTTCATGAGCTTTTGAAGGTAAGAGTTTGAAAATCGATCTTTGTAAAGAGATGTATGTTACCAAGAAAAATCCAATATTTTCCTTACATAAGTTATGTGGTCCTAAATGCTAGTACCGAAAAAGTACAAGTATTTGTCATACTTAAAGATATAAAAGTGGTTTCAAATTGGCGTAAAACCCTTTTTGATTTGAGAAAAACTCTCGTAATGAATGGTGTGTAGTCTTAAATACTAAGACTGAAAATATACAGCGATATTTGTAATTGATATAAAAAGTGATTTTAAATGAACATAAAACCCTTTTTAATATGAAGACGTACAAGTATTTTTCCATACTTAAAGTAATTTCTGAGAGCTAAATCGACATAACTCGCTAATTTAAAGTTAGAACCCGTAAATCTTATGATTTGTTAATACAACATGTGAGCTATCATAACCACACTTGACATAGACGGCCTCGTAATACGACGTTTTTCAGGCGTCGCCGTTAAATGACACTTGTCACCACAGACCTGCCGGTCTAGCTGTTGCAAGCAGCTCTGGTGTGGGTTTGTCAAACCCAATATAGATCTATACACAACTATCACGTTCTCCCTACAAGAGACTCTGGTTACAATTTACAAGACTTTTTGAATTGGTTACTTTGGAAGTAACCCGAAGGGAATGACTCACAAATTTATTCATTAACAGATTTACATGATCTAAACTGAAAACCTTTGGTAAAAAGTTTGAGAAGTAAATGATACACAAACTATACCTATTATAGCTTATCCAAAACGTTTGTAATGTATAAGAACTCTTTTATGAAACGCATTTGTGCTATGAATCCATAAACTATGCTCATTATAGTTTAATATACGTGTTCTAAATGAATGAATATTCTTATTATGAATGACAAATTTTCAGTTTATGATGATAAAATTAACAAAGAAACACATTCAATACTTAGAACTTATTATTATACACTTTGCTCAACATAATACAAAGTGTTATGAAAGTTATATGATGTTAACTAAATTAAACCTTTATGCACTGTTTTAGAAAAGTCATAGAAAAATCATACAAAGTCGAAAACTAAATCCGTAAATTCTGAGAGTTCCCAAAATATGTCTAGTTTACTCATAATTTTTATCATGATTTTTAATGACCTCCAACTTGGGTGAAAAAAGTCCATAATCATAGACTGGTCCGGATTGGTGTTTGAAATGATAGGCAGTTTTGTAAAAATCACCATAAATTTTAGAAAAATCGTATGGAGATGTGCAAGTAGTAATTTTAAAGCGAAGAATGGGAAGTACTTACACCTAAATCAGTTTTTCAAACAAAAATGTTTAAGTTGTCCAAAACAGTCCGTGAATGGAGACCAACTTTTCAGATGAAAGCTGTTAGAAAATTTTAGTTATGTTCTTGGTGTTTTAACTTGTATTCCCCCCCCCCCCCCCCCCAAAAAAAAAAAAAAAAAAAAAAAAAAACTTGAGAAAACATGAAAATGTAGGGGTATGAACTCACCTTGAGTGATTTCAGAAGAGGATTGGTGAATAATGGAAGTAAACAAATGAAGAACACTTGAAGATGCCTTGAAGATTTTCGAGAATCTAACATCAAAGTGATGGAGTTTCTATAAGCAATCAATGGTTTGAGTAGAATGAAGAGTAATAATCACAAGGAGGGTGAATTATACTTACCAAGAATGTGAGAAAGCTTGATACTCAGCCTTGAATCTCGAATTTTGATGGAGAAAGTTTGAGAGAAAAGTGGAGATGGATCCTTGGTGAAATGAGAGCAAATGAGAGAAGTGAGGAGAGATGATGGTTTGTTCCAGTTCTAAAACGTGGGAAATGGTGATAATTGAGTGGAAAGGACATTGAAGTGACCTAGGTAAGGTGGGGAGGTGTGGCTGGTCGTAGAGTGGGTATGGGAGTGGTTGCTTGTGTCATAAGGTAAAGCTAAGTCAACACTCCACCTCTTTGTACTTTGCCCACTAGATTTTATTATTTAAATAAAGATTTTCATAAAAATATGATTAAATTATGAATATTTAGGGTTCATTATATTAAAATATGATTTTGGGTGAAAATCTCGCATTAAAATAATTAAAAACGGAGCTAAAATGAAGTCGTAGTCGAAAACCAGAAAGAAAATAGCTAACAGCGAAGCTTCTCGGAAGGGGGCCGAAGGTTCGGTCCCTTCTGATGCTGGGTCCGAAGCGAAGGCGAGGCATTAGGAAGCGAACCAGCAAGAAGCGAAATAGACCGAAGTGTACAGTACCTTCGGGTTCGGGTGGGCATGCGAGTTTCAGGCCCGAGAGGACCCTTCAGGTTCGGTTCTCAGCAGGTTCGGGTTCGGCTCAAGAGGGTTCGGTCCCTAAGAGGACTTTCGGCCCTAAGAGGGGTTTCGGGTCCTCGAGCCTATTTTACTCATTTTTACCCCGTTTCAAGCCGTTTTTGACCCGGTCAAGGTTCGGAATGACCCGAATGACTTCAAAAAGTTACGGAAACTTTTGAGGGAGATTTGGGAGAGATTTCACATTCTTGGAGAGATTTGGGAGAGATTTGACATTCTTGGAGAGATTTCACATACAAAGAGATATTTGGGAGAGATTTCACATGCATGGAGAGATTTGGGAGAGATTTGACATTCTTGGAGAGATTTCACATACAAAGAGAGATTTGGGAGAGATTTCACATTCTTGGAGACATTTGGGAGAGATTTGACATTCTTGGAGAGATTTCACATACAAAGAGAAATTTCACATTCTTGGAGAGATTTGGGAGAGATTTGACATTCTTGGAGAGATTTCACATACAAAGAGATATTTGGGAGAGATTTCACATTCTTGGAGAGATTTGGGAGAGATTTGACATGCTTGGAGAGATTTCTCATACAAAGAGATATTTTGGAGAGATTTCACATACTTAGAGAGATTTGGGAGAGATTTGACATTCTTGGAGAGATTTCATATATAAAGAGAGATTTGGGAGAGATTTCACATAGAGAGGGATAGAGTGAAAACGATTGAGAGAGGTTTCATTTGTGACCTTTTTGAGTGTCTAGCTTCGCAATGCAAGGTCCGTAAACCCCGTTAAGCCTTGTTTAAGGATCTTGCATACTCCCGATGAGTATGCAACATTGTTTTATTGGTTTGGCTCGCCACGTACCACAGTTTTAGGTTAAGGAGATCTAGATTTACACACTTTTCGATTTATGATCTCTCGTTAGAATAGCGAGTTGTTTAGTAAATACATAACGTAAGCCCTCGTACACAAGGGTTAGTTGAGTTGACCGGTTTGACTTGTTGACTTTAGTTGACTTTGACTTGACCGAAAATTGACGGTTGTCACTGAATTTTTGAAGTATAATTTTCCGAAGGTTGTTGATGATAATGCTGAGGAATTTCCTAGTGTTGCTCAGATTCCGGATGGTATGCTAAAGAAGGTGGATTCTTCCAATTCAGTTTTACAGGCTTATTTGAAAAAGATCGATCCCTCTGTTGAAACTGGAATTTTGTTGTCTCGAATTGAAGAGGGTCCATCTAAATGTTCGAGACGTTCAAAGAAGGTAGAGGAAAGTCCTACGAAACTGAGTCAGCAGAAGAAGTAAAAAAAAGTCTCCAATGAAGAAACAAACAGATGACGTCATTTTCTCAAAGACTAAGGATACCACTGGTGCAACGAAGCCTGATGAACCTTCAAAAGAGGTGCTTACTTCGAAAAATGGAGTGTTCAAGAGACTCAAGAAAATTGCTCATAGGTCACAAAGCACTTCTGATAAATCTCTAAGTTTTTATCCATCTATAGTTCGAAAACCACATGTTACGAGAAAATGAGTGGTGATTCGAGAAGTTCCAGTTCCCATCTCACCTTCATCAAAGAAGCGACAAGACAAAGATATGGCTAAACATATTTCTAGAAAACAGAAAAAGAAGCTTCGCAAATTGGTGTTAAATGATGAATCTACTGAAGACACAGTTCTTCAGGATCCACGAGTGACAACTTCTCAAGTCTATACTTCAAATATCGAAATGATTGTTGTATCTTTCTCAGTTTCTCAACCAGAACCAATTCTTGTTTCTCTTCCATTGACAACAAATGTCAAAACCACTTTGTCACAAGGTACACCTATCATTGTTTGTTCTACTTTCGAAACTTCCACCATAGATACAACAACTACTTTACCTCTATTTGTAACTACTCCTCTTGATACACATTCACCAACTTTCGATAATATCCTCAACCAACCAATTAATTCCTTATTTTCTTCCCAATCTACCAACCCACCGGTTACTACTGCAGAAGTTCATCATTCATCTAATGATGATGAAAATTTTTTTGGTGTAACATTTGGAGATATTCAATTTGATCCTGAAGAAGTGGAGATTCCTGAGAACATGATACTGACTGGCAAAGAATTCAACATCCTAAATCAGAAGCTTAATTCATTATTGCAAATTCAAGCAGATGGAGGAGGTAAACATTTAGTATCCAGTCTAGAAGTTGATCGTATGCTCAAAAAGCAAGCAGGTCGTCTTCATGAGGTCATTTACGAAGTAGATCAGAATAATGAAAGCGTGTGATGAATAAATTGTCTACTTTTTCTTCTGATCTTCAAGAATTGAAAGCTGTTACAAAAGAACGTCACATTTTATTTGTTCAAGATGTTAAGAAGGTAAGGGAATATGTGAATTTCAAAATTCAAGAACTTCGGGAGGATATGAGCAAAGAGATCGCAGTTGCGAAAAAGATTACGCTTCTTTTAATCAGAAGATGGACATAATTGTGGATGTAATGACCAAATTTGTCAAACTCTATGAAGTTCTTGGCCCTAAGGTTGATCAAATGTCAAAAGATGAAATTCAAAGCCAGGATCCTCTCCTTTAATTACCCCAGAATTTTTGTCCCAAAAGTTTAATCTTTTTGAAGCTATTCTCCATAAATAGTTAGCCCTATTATCTCAACTTGCACGTATTTTACCAACAAATGCCCACCTGTTGTCACAACGGTGCAATGGGGAGAAGGAGCTTCTGGAAAGCATGGTGAAGAAGCTAAAGTAGTTGGAAAAATTTTTACAACAAACATTCCCATAACAAAGCCAATCATATCGAAAGCTGACCCTGCGTTTTCAACTGTTACAACTACAAGGCAGGTGTTGAAGGGTATAGTGATTGGGTCCAGTGGAGAAGGTAGTGCTTCGAAACACAATGAAATTCCGACAATGCAAGATGTGGGGGAAAAGGTTGTAGTAGGAAAGTAAAAAGAAGAAAGAAAGGCAGAAGTGGAGGCTGAGATGGAAAGGCAAAGGCAGATTCAGAGTATATTGAGGCTTCGACAAAATGATCCTCCTCATCTAAACAAGGGATATCCTAGAAAGTTGCATAGTTACAAAAATATCGAAGCAAGGGTTGCATACAATGAAATGCATGAAATTGAGAAGAAACCTAGAAAAAGTTATGATATTAAAAACTTCGATTTGAATCAACTTGACTTCACAATCAATGAGATGATGTTCATTATAGCCCAGTATAAAATTGTTGATAAATTCAAGAATCCAGATGACTTCACACACATGAAGCTGAGGTTTCATACTGTTTTGGGGAAAGAACATGAGGAAGTATGGTCTTGTGTGAAGATTGTTCAAGTTTTGAGTATAACAAAAGATGAAATGTTCAAAAACATGTTAAAAAACTTTCGATATCATGTCGTGAGAGCTAACAAAGTTGCATGTGATTTCACCATTGGTGACTTTCCACTAATGAACTTGAATGATCTTATTCAAGCTGCATATATTCTTAAGGAGTCGAATGAGTCAAAGCTTCATGGAACAAGTAAAGATGTGTTGAGTTTGGGATTGGGTCATCTTTAAATCTTCATTGACAATTATTTTGATTGTCTTGCTTTGACTGACATAGAGTTAGCTATGTCTTTGGGGAAAAGAAATCTGTGTGCCTCAATCGTTGGTGAAAAGAAGGTTGAATTAGTTTCATATGTTGATGGTGAAATTTGCTTGAACCCATATGGGATTGTTTTTGTTGGAAAAGGGAAGAATGGAAGACAGTCAAAATTTTTGTGTCAAATTAACGATGTGGAAAGGTGCACAACAACACAATATATGAACTTAATTATTCGTATGAATAGTTGCTAGAAGAACTCTAAAGAAGATAAGGCTGAAATGCAAAAGATCATGAATTGGTATGCTGAAGTGCGGAAGACATTGCATAATGTTGCTTAAGTGCTAATCAACTGACTTCGACACTTATTACAAAGGGGGAGATTGTTAGTGTCGAAATTGTTGTAATGTGTCGAAGTGTATTTTAGCAGTTTCAAATAGTATTTTATCTATTTACTAAGGCATTTATTTTTCGAAGTCTAGATGCTTAGTCCTTAGTTTTTTTTTGTATGCTTTACTTTTCTCTTATAAATAGGAGTTGTTACTTAGAGATAAATAAGAGTTTTGGAGTCTGTCTTGTCTAGATTCTCTTTGTAATAGTGAAGCATAATATGAGCTGAAACCAGATCTTATTTACTCTCCATGTTCTTGATTCTCGTTACTCTAATATTCATTTTTATTTCTCGATTCAATACATTATCAACAAGCAGTCCACAAACCTTTGCATCTTTTGCAAGTGGTCCATGAGAGACTCTCCATCCTTCATTTTTGTTGTTAGCATGGAGGAAATGATTTCATACCTTTCTTGTCGAGCACTTTGATGGTACCTTTCCATCAAGTCTCGGTGCATCTCGAAAGGATAGTAGTCCTCATAGGACTTTTGGAGTTCAGTTGCCATAGTGACAAGCATGACAAACGACACCTTTGTCTCGTCCTTCTCACGAGCCCTATATTCAGTAACCTCTTCAGGAGTAGCAGTTACTTCATCCACCTCCTTAAGCTCTTTATCGAGGACATATTCCTTGTCCTCGTAACGAGTGGCCATCCGATTGTTCCGAATCCAGTCATTGAAATTTGATCCATCGAAAATGACCATCCCACACAAGTTCATGAAGGAGAAAGAGCCAAAAGGGTTTGATCCAGAAGCAATGTTGGAAGACATCTGAAAAGAAAGACAAAGTTTAGATTAGATTAGAATCCTTAACATAACATCCAAATGAAATATTAAGGCAAGGACCCAACACAATATTTCATAATTCGGAAGAGGGATGTCGTAATCAAATTGCAAAATATTAGAAGGTAGGTAAATGACAAATTTACCAATTTCCATCATGAAAAACAAAAAAGAGTATTAAGTTTTAAATGAATTGAAATTCCTAGATTCTTTTGAGATTCATTAAACTTTTCAATGGGATGTTGAAATCTCGATTATGCCCTTCAAGTTTGTGACTGGGATACCGAGGATCACAAACCAGGTGTGAAAAACCCTGTAAATGTAATTGGTACTCTCGATGTTATTTATCACCTAATCAATGTGCCGGTTAACCACACACATTCCATTGATTTATGATAAGTATCAAGCCACCCTTTTCCACCCTTGTTAGTCCAAGTTAGTGTGTCGGTTAACGACCATTTTATAGGCAGTTTCCTAATACCCCATTATAGATTGGCTTCGTGAATGATGCCTACTAACTGTAAGACTGACTTGTCTTTTGTATATGGGAAAATGTCACTATAGCCCCACTAACTTACAAGTTTTGGTTGAAAAGGTCCCTTATTTTATTTTTTGGCTTTAGAAGAGCATAAACTAACATTTAACTGGCTAATTTGGGATTATGACCCAATTCAACCGGTTTGCTTGCCATGTCATCATCCAAGTAGCCTACTGAGTCAACTCAGATGAGTCGGTTTACACGTCATCAACTCACCACCGAGTTCACTTACTTGGGCACTAAGGGTGAGGTGGTCCCCTATTATATAAATGGATGGTCTCTTGGACAAAACCCTAACACTTTGTTACCACTTCCGGCCAAACACAACCCGACAAACGAAAATAGAATACTCGTGTTCCCTTTCACTGTCTTCCATGGAGCCTACCCCACCACCATCACCTGATACTATAAACTCCAACAACTCGATTAGCTCAAGAGACGGGCTATACTTGAACGATTTGCACACGATTTTCTGCGACTGTGGTGATAAAATAGCCGAGCAAAAAGGTGAGGTGGAGCGCATGAAGGAGGAGATGGGTCGCGATTACTTTCATTCCAGGGTTGATGTCCTGAACATGCAGCAAAGGTTCGACAAGGTTGAGAAGCAGATTAAAGCTATTGCGTTGTTGGTTGTGGGTCTTGTCGTGGTGATGCTCCTGCTAATGATTTTCATCATTCACTTGATAGTCAGCAAGTGATTCTCAAGGAGGTGAATAGTAGTGGTATGATAATATAGTCTTCGTCTTAATCGTCTATTATGTTTAAGGTTTTTATTGTAATATATGTTATTAGGATTGTGTGTGTTCGTTTGTGTTTGTGTTAATCGTCTATGATGTATGTGGTAATCTAGTGGTGGTTTTTTACGGATGTTTTTTTGAAGTCCTGGGAACATGTAACAGGCATTTTGATATTATCTTGATAAAATGTAAACACCTTGAATGCATTTTGATTTGTTGGGATCATTGTTCTTGATTAAGACTAACGATTTGGACACTTGGTTGGCTTAATTAATGAAAATTAATTGTTGTTGGTACACTAACTATGATAGATGTTAATGAGGTCAAACATTGGGGTAATTTCGTCAAGGGGTATTTTCAGAATTTACAATTTTTAAGAACCTACTTCCTTACTCGGCTGGGATATTTTCGTCATTTGCTCTTTATAAGTACTTTACCTCCTTTACTCGGCAGTAGATCCCATTTCTTTGTACATGTTCTTGTTTACATTTTGAAGTTAGCAGCTCTTGGAAATAACGAAGCAAAAATGGTGAAATGCTCATGTGGATGTTTGGCCATAATCAGAATGTCTTCCACTCCATCAAACCCTGGAAGACCATTCTATGCTTGCCCCACTAAGGTTTGTTTGACTTTCTTTATCAAGACACTATATCCCTAATTTATTTGTTTTTATCTTTGCATTCTACACTTCTATCTTCTAAATTGATTTTGTTAGGGACCTTGTAATGGTTTTATTTGTTGGGTAGAAGAAGCAGACACTAAGAATATGAGTGCTGAAGTAGTTATGATTGCAGGATTGGCTAGGTCAAAAAAGAAGCTTGAATCAAAGATTTGGAAACTGAAGATGTCTTTAGTTCTAAGTTGGATTATTTTCTTTGGCATAATTGTGTACAAGTTATAATTCGTATGTAGCAGGTTTTTATGTCCTTGTCAGGGAAATTGTTATGGTTATTTACATTATCCTTGTAATGACTTTCAATTACTAATGTCAATAATAGACATCAATTCCATGTTCACCTAGAGTAAATGGGACCATATATATCCAGCACTAATGTAAATAATGGACCCCAATACCGTGCACGTCCATAAGCACAACACACCATCATTAGGACATTGAAACCTTTTCCATACATAACACCACAGTGAGTTCATAACATAGTAATTTAAATAGTACAGAACATAAAATCGAAACACTTAATCCAACATTGTTTAGCATAAGCAAAGTGACTACATAACACCACAGTGAGTACATAACATAAAATTGAAACACTTAATCCAAAATTGTTTAGCATGACCAAAGTGAGTAGAAAACATCAAATTAAAACACTTAACCCGAAAGCAGTTGTCATAAACACATTGACTACATAACAACATTGACCACACTTAACCTATTCTAGTTCCATTGGCTTGTCAATAGTGTTGCCTTCACCATTGTTACCCTCAACCGGTGTACCAAGTTTTTTCTTCAAAATTCTTTCCGAATTTTTTCTTGTCTTCCTACCATTGGTTCCTTCCCCAACTTTTCCATTACTGCCCTTTTTACCCCTCCCCCCTTTATCATCTATAACATCATTTGCCTTCTTACCACTGCTTCCTTCCCCAACTTTTCCATTACTGTCCTTTTTACCCCTCCCCCCTTTATCATCTATAACATCATTTTCCTTCTTACCACTGCTTCCTTCCCTAACTTTTCCATTACTGCCGTTTTTACCCCTCCCCCCTTTGTCATCTATAACATCATTTGCCTTCTTACCACTACTTCCTTCCCCAACTTTTCAATTAATGCCCTTATTACCCCTCCCTCTTTCCTCATCTGTCATACCTTTTTCCTTCTTAGCACTGCTTCCCTCCCCATCAATAACATCTGATCTCTTCCTTTTCCTTACCTCTAGTTTTGTTGGCTTTTCAGATTTAGAACATCTAACCTTGTTATGTCCTACTTGTTTGCATACACTACACATAATCTTTTTCCCAACCTTTGACACAGTATGTCTAGCACCCCTTTCACTTGAATCTTTTCTTCTATTAACTTTAGGTCTACCTGGCATTTTTCTTTTCAATGGTGGCAAAGGTGGAATGAATTCAGTAGGTGGCCACATGTTTCTACCATTCATCCCACACACAGGATACTTGTAAGTGTTCTTATAAATTGCTCCATAGTACATTGGATCCACATAATTACCAACATCATTGTTAAGGTATGAGATTGTTGCAACTGAATGCACACATCCATACCCATTTAGTTGCCACACTCTACATGAACAAGTTCTCCTATCTACATCCACAACGTAAGACTCTGCCAAATTCCTTGTTTCAAACTGGTTTAAACCGATAGGTAAAACCTGCCAATACCTGATGCAATGGTATAAAAGTTAGGGTGTATAGTGGAGAAACTAAATAAAGTATTAATAGAAAAAGAAAAAACCTTTGAGCTCTTTTCAACTGATTCAATAGGATTGTAATGGCTGGGCATGGTTTCAAATCAGGCCATGAACAACCTTTGATGGTGAGATTGAATTGCCTCTCCATAACATACAACCTAATTTCTTCTAACATTGTGATTATTGGTTTTTTCCTTGCATCTCTAATGACATTGTTGAAGCTTTCAGATAATCCATTTTCAACTGCATCACACATCCTCCCCTCTCTAAAGAAAGCTCTACTTCATGATTTTGGGTTATTTTCCATAAGGTAGTCAAATGCTGCAGGATTTAGTACTTGTATTTCCTTCATTGCTGCATTGAATAAAGGTTCATTTGATGCTTTGCAAGCTTACCAAAACATCCTCTCATAATGTACACCACTGAACATTTTCCTAAAGTTGGCAACAATATGCCTTGCACACCGTCTGGGTTCAGCATTAGGCATTACTTCCTTCACAGCCTCCAATAGCCCCTATACAATTTAAATTCATATGTTAAGAAAATGGAATTTTATTAACAAGAAATATGAAGTATAATAAGTGATATACGTTATGTTGATCTGACATCAGGGTGATACCACTACCATCATCAACTTGTAGATCATCTTGAAGATTCTCCAAAAACCATTTCCAATTTTCTTTATTTTCCACACATACAACTGCCCATGCTATTGGGAAAATATGATTGTTAGCATCTCTTTCTACGACACATATCGATTCTCCACTACATAATCCCTTTAAGAAAAAACCATCCAGGTTTATTACTCTTCTAGAACTTCCTTTCCAACCTTGTTTCAGCACCTCAAAGCATATGTAAAACTTACTAAAATATGTCTTCCCATCAGGCATACTGTTGACATCCAATTTGACAGTTGATCCTGGATTGGATCTTCTTATCTCTTCACCATATGACCAAAGCTTGGCATAATGCTCAACTAGTGTACCTTCAATAAGTTCAGTTGCATATTTCTTTGCTCTTCTACACTGTCCCATACTCACATCAATTCCAAATTTTTTTTTACTTCTTCCTTTAGTAGCCTAACACTCCTTTTTTGTTTTTGTAAAAATTTAGATGTAAAAAGGCTTCCAATCCATGCATAACTTACAATTGACCATATTTTAAAATTTCTAGCACAATTATGGACATCTATAAGAGACTTAATTTGAAATGAATTTTCCTCACTCATCCATGAAGCCCACAATCTAAATTTGCATTGCCCTGAACAACATTTAACTAAAAGCCTCCTACTATCATTTTTTTTGTAACACAATTGATATCCTTTAGCAACAACATAATTACACAACATATGTTTTAATTGTTTAGGATTTTCAAATCTCATTCCTAATACAGTTTTTGTTTTTTCCAATGAACATTTTCATTAAAAGCTGTTACCTCCTCATGAATTGGGTCGTGTTCATCCATCTGATCAAATGGATCTTCATGAGATGGATCCTCTTGAGGTGGAGTGTCTGGAGTTGGTTGCTCCTTGGGGCAGAGCTTGTTCAAAAATACATCATTCAAGGTCTTGTTCATGGGGATGCAATCTCCATCTTCAATGTTGTTGTCCAAATCACCTTGCACTTGTACTTCATCTAGGTCAATGCCTCATTCTGTCTCAACATGCAACTCTTCTACTACTTCACCTACACCAAAAAACGTGTCCTCGGGGGGTGCATACTTCAACCATCTCATCAACAATCCATTGATGAACATGAACACCAACATGATCCATGTACACAGAAATTACACAACCAGAATCATACCCTACTTCGATAAACTCCTGGTAGTCTTTCTCAGTTGCTATTATCCTCAGTCCTTTAGGGAACTCGATATCGGGCATGCAAAAGTACACATCAACACATGTCTCGTTTGCGAATCTCTGAATGAACACTAGAAATTCGTTTTTGTCCATTCCAGCAAAATCCACATCCTCAAACCTTTGCTCCACTCCATCTGAGTAACTGATCACTGGATACCTCGTAAATAAACCAACAAAATGAAGATATATCTTCATGTAGACGGCCATAGAAAAAATCCAGGTTTGATTTTTGGATGAACAGTAGAAGAAAAAGAAGATATTGGTAGATGAAACCGATTAAAGACGAAAATTACTTGGAGAGGAAGGGTTGGTGTCATTTATTGATACACTAACACGTGGCATATGATTTAGTTTAATGACTTGGCTTTCTTTTAATGACATGTCCAAGAAATAATGCTGATCGGGATTGGGGTCACCGGGTGAACCCTTCACTTTATAAAAAATGACCTAATTAGCCGGTTAAATGTTAGTTTATGCCCTTCTAAAGCCAAAAAATAAAATAAGGGACCTTTTAAACAAAAACTTGTAAGTTAGTGGGGCTACATTGACATTTTCCCTTTATATATATATATATATATATATATATATATATATATATATATATATATATATATATATATATATATATATATATATATATAAGTATTAAACTTTTAATATTATAATAGTATAAAGTTGAATTTTAAACTTTTAAAATTCTGGGCTTTGGAATTTTAATGTTTCATAAATGAGACTTTACAAATTCCAAAACTAGCGGGAAAGTTTTGAAACTCTTCAAACTCTCTTGAATTCCATAACTTAAGGAGTTAATGTTTCATGAATGAGACTTTTCATATTCCATAACTTGAGGAGAAGTTATGAAACTCTTCAAGAACCATTTAGATCAAATTTAACTAATAAAATTATCATATAATTTATTATTTACCAAATTGACCTGATTTAACTCACATATCAAGGCAATTCAAATCAAATAATACAAATAATCAACTTATTATCTTAAAATTTGATAATTGTCTTTTAATTAGATGAGGATAATCATCACCTATCAGAAAAAATAAATTTTATGATACAAAACCGTTTGTGGTAATGATCCTGATCCAGTTCTGGCCAAAAAAACTGCAAACAGGGGATCCTACTCGTGGAGTTCATGGCATGGACTCAATGAGTTCATCTCATATGATCCAACTCGTCGAGTTCCCTTATGGTACTCTACGAGTCTAGCAGTCAGTGGCTAGAAATGACATTTTTTCAGATTTAAAAATCAACCAATTGCATCAATATAATAGAAAGCACCCTAGTCTTTGATACCACTGTTGGATTTTGAGCACTATAACATCCCTATGGTGCATGTACAACCCTAATGCTTTGGATCTAAGTTTTATCTTGTTGTATCTTGTAGAAGTTGGCCTTTCAAGAGCTTAGCACCTCAAGTGTGATGCCTCAAATGTTTCACAAAACACCACCAACAATTGGATGACAATGAGAAAGAGGTTGGAAGCACCAAATCAGCTATACTCTTCTTAGAATTCCAAGAGTCACTTGTAAAGCCTAATTCTTACACTTAGGCTTATAATCCAACAATTGATTTGGACCAACACTTCATGGATTATCTCATAATCTTAGTCCATCACAAATAAATCATGGATCATTAGCCCAAACCATATGTATCACTGATTTACATAATTAGTCCCTGTTAATTTAATTAGCATCTTTTGATCAATAAAGTAATTCCAAACTAATTCTTGAACAATACTAATTAAATAATATGATTTCTCAATTAATATATTATACTTATAATATATTAATAAATCACAAATAACATCTTTCTCAAATATCCATCCTGTCAAATTGTTCTGGTGAATGAAACCCAAAATGGACCATGCTACTATCAGGTCAAGTAAATACCATTAAAAGGTAGGGGCTTAGAAACCTAATCCAAAAATGTGCCCATATCAAGAATGCCGATAAATCAGTTCTAGGTACGTACACTCACACCGAAAAGCGAACAACAATCAACACAAACTAGCTTCGCTCCAAACATGACAGAAATACCAACCTCGTTACTCTTCGGTAACATGCCACCATTAACACTGTCACATATAGGAATGTATCCTTATATGCAAGTTCAGGCAATGCCAAACTTCTAACCAATCTACTCAACACTGATGACATGACCATCCATGGCTACCCCATTCACCAACATCCCAAACATCCTATAAGCAACGACCACATCAGCACACCAGTCTGGTACGTTTGTCTCATATTCTAACATGCCGTTTTACACCATTTACGCATAAACATTTCCTACATTCACAAGCATGTTACACGACACACATCAACCAAACTTCCCCATATTACAACGCACAACCTTCCCTCAAAACCAAGGAAACAACCATGCAACCCCATTACACCAACATATATCACCATTCATGCAAGAACTACATGAATATAACATGCTTACTACACCCAAAGTCCCACACTTAAAAGTATACAATGGAACAACTTGCCCAGATAGCCACATTGACGCATATGAATGGCACATGCAGTTTCTAAAACTAGACAAATGATTTTGGTGCACCCATTTTCCCACCATCCTAGACGGAAACATAGGGCCTGGTTCAAAAGCCTAACACCAAAGAACCTTCAAAGTTTTGCAGAGTTGAAAGAACTACTCCTCACCAACTTCATGCAACTAAGAAAATATAGGGGGGGACGTAAGAGAAATAATTGGCTACAAATAACATGAGAGAGAATTGATATGATACTACTTCAAACACTTTAAAGAAGTCATGCTAGAAGTTCCAGGGCAGAGCGACCATCTTGTCACGGGAGCCTTCACACACGGGCTCCTTCTTGGAACTCTATCGAAAAATTGTCTTGGACGTATACCAACCACAAAGCAAGAAATGAACGACATGGTCCAGAAATACTTATGACAGGAAGAAGGAACAATAGCTAAAGTAGCATACTTGAGTGCAACAACCTCTACATAGGGAAGGCCAAGAGACAATCATAACGACAACCAATCTGAACGGGGATATAAAGGGAGAAGAGGATTTTTGCACATGACCTATCATCCATACTAGAGGGATGACAGGCGACACAGACGCCCATACATACTAGCCATCACTGATAAGCCAAAAGGAACCCGCAAATTTCTAGATAAAGCGTCGGACCGATCCAAATGTTGTGAGTTCTACAAGCAACCAGTTCACGACACAGCCGACTGCATCATCCTAAAGAAAGAACTAGACGAATGAATTTGTCAAGCAAAACTCAATGAGATAGCCATAACCCTAAGAGAATCAAACAACTCCAGCGAGCCAACTATAAGACCGATCAAGGAAGAACCAAAAATGTTGAAAAAGGACCAGAGATACTTTCCATTCGTGCCCAACGAAAAATGAAAGCGCCAAAAGCAACTATATCAGCCACAACAAATACAGAGATACAATTTTCACCACATGATCAAGTTCCTCCTCATTGGGGAGGATATGTCCCATTGACAATACAAGCCTGGATAAGAAACATGACAGTCCATAAGTTGTGTGTAGACAGAGGAAGTATCGCAAACTTCATGCTCGAACATTGTTTTAGAGGACTACCTCCCTAATGGAGGGAAGGGCTAGAACCATCAACAGGCAGATTGATAGGATTTGTAGGGCATAGTGTTATGTCGTTAGGTGTAATCCACCTACCCTTCACCCTAGCAGACGAGCATAACGCAAAAGGAATAAGGTGATACTACACTCCGTAATTGTCCGGGGAGCATCCATACACAACATTATACTTGGAAGAACAACAATGCTCAAATTTACAGATTTCGATTCAACTGTCTACGGTTTAATTAAATTCCACACGAACACGGGGGTAGCAACCGTCAAAGCCATCATAAGGAAGAACCATGAATGTAATCAAATCATGACACCCAAGAAATCACAAGAAAAGAAAAGGGACCAAGAGAAGAAGAATAAAATCAAAAGAGGTAATACATGACAAGTATCCAGACCAGAAAATCAGCATCGGCTCCATATTTCCCACCTAGAGAAGAGAAAAAACTACTCAGCTTGCTACGACAATACAAGCACATCTTCACATGGAAACCAATAGACATGGTTGGGATAAGCCGAGAAATAATAGAAAACAATCTGAATATCAGACCTGGCAACACGGTAGTAAAACAAAAAAGGAGGGGACAAGTTGGAGATATGAACAAAGCGATAAACGTGAAAGTAGACAAACTCGTCCAAATAGGCATTCTTAGGGAGACCACCTTTCCTTTCTCGATTGCCAACCTAATTATGGTCCGAAAGCACGAAGACAACTAGAAGATGTGCATAGACTACATAGAACTCAATGAAGCTTTCCCAAAGGATTACTACCCACAACCTAAGATATACCAAAAAGTGTAATCGCTAGAAGGTTTCAAATGGAAATGTTCCCTAGACGCATACAAAGGATACCACCAGATATGGATGCGAAAAGAAGACAACGAGAAAACAACATTCTACATGGATCACGGTACCTTCTGCTATCAAAAAATGTCTTTTGGACTCAAGAACGTGGGGGCCACTTACCAATAATTAGTCGATAATATTTTCCAAAATCAAATCGGAAGAAACGTTGAAGTATTTGTTGACAACATAGTCATCAAAAGTACGAATGACACAGATTTGTTACGAGATGTTGAGGAAACCCTCAAAATGCTAGAGAAATCACAAATGAAGATAAATGCAACCAAGTGTATGTTCGGGGCAAAAGAAGGAAAATTCCTAGGGTATTACATCACAAGAGAAGGAATACATCCAAACCCAAACAATGTAAAGGGCATTATGGAAACCAATCCCCCAAGAAACCTAAAAGAGATGCACTGAGTGAATGGAAAAATAACTACACTCGGATGCTTTATCTCAAATCAGATGAGAAATCCATGTCATTTTTTCAAACGCTAAAGGGAAGCGTCGATAAAAGCAATTTATGATGGACAGAGGAAGCAGAGCAAGCATTAGAACATCTATAGACAGCCCTTCAAAAGCTCCCAAGGCTAGCCACCCCAATACCTTGAGAGACATTATCTATATACCTAACCATCTCCCAAGAAACCATTAGCGCGGTCCTAACAGCCGAAATATACCAAAAACAATTGCCAGTTTACTTTGTCAGCAAAGCCTTACATGGACCAAAATTAAACTATCCAATATTAGAGAAACTAGTATTATCACCAGTTCATGCAACCAAAAGATTACGAAGATACTTCCAGGTACACCACATCAAGGTCCTCACCACACAACCCATTCACCAAATCCTATCCAAGCCAGAAAAATATGGTTGGTTAGATAAATAGGCAATCGAACTCAACGAACAGGACATCGAGTGTAGACGAAGATCGAGCATTAATGCACAAGTCCTGAAAGGTTTCTAAGTGGAATTTCCCATAACAGAGAGACCACAACATAATATAGAAGAGGGAGTCACACAAACACACCTTCAACAAGGGAAAGAGATGTGATGTGCTTTATATACTGATAGAGCCTCCAACAAGGATGTAACGCCCTGATTCCCGAGTATCAAATTATAGTTATAAGTTCTCATGATTTCAAGATCTAGTCGACAGGTTGGTTGCTTGACTCGCTGAGTAGCAGCGGGTTGATCCATGTGTTTAAGTGACCCACTCGTCGAGTCCAAGAAAGGACTTGACGAGTAGGAGCTGGAGGATAAACCCTAATTCTGGGATTTTCCACCCTATTTAAAGGTCCTTAACTTTCCTCCTCAGCCTCCCTTGTCACCTTCACATCCAGAGAAAACCCTAATAGCTAGCTAGTCTCTATTCTTGAGTGTGTGAGACCAAAAGAGAGTGTAGTGGAGCATTTCTTGAGGAGTTAAGAGCTTTGAAGGAAGAGCCTGTAGATCCAGCCTTTCTAGTGTTGTGGCATCAAGGTTGAGGTATAAAGCTTCCACCATTACACTTTATTGTTTAGATCTCCCCTTTGTGAAAGAAAATGGTTTCAGATCTTGACTCCCTTAGGATTTATGGACAGAAAGTCTCCATCTTTATGTAGCTTTGGCCCTCCTTCATGTCCAAAACATTATCCTAATGCTAGTTATGAGTGTTTTAGTTCCATAGTGCCTTGTATGTGCATAAAGTTAGCAACTTTACGTGATAGCAACACCTTAGGAGACTAGATCTACAATTTGGAGCCTTAGCATGGCTTAAAAGGCCTCTATATGGATGAAGGATTGAAGGGACTCGACGAGTCGCATGGTCAACTCGGCGAGTCTGATGAAGATTGTCGTGGGCTCGGCGACTCTGATGAGTGACTCGGTGTGTTGGCTAGGGTTTTCCCAGCGATTGGACATGTATGAGCTAGTCGAGTTGCAAAGGAGGCTCGTCGAGTCAGCCAAGGAGTTTACGACCGCAAACCTTAGGAACCCGACGAGTCACTCTAGTGACTAGGCTAGTTGGTGAGTTATGCAAGGAACTCGGCGAGTAGCTGGGCGTACTCAACGTGTTGAGGTCAACATGGACTGCTGACCTTGACCGTTAACTTTAACTTTGACCAAGGGTTGACCAGTCTGACTTTTGAGGGTAATTGGTAATCGGGTATTTATGAAAATGGATCGTTGATGGTTATAGGTGTTGGAGTTTGGGGCAATGCTTCGGGAGCATGATTTCGTGGTTCAGTTCGTCAGTTGTGAGGTGAGTTATCCTTACTATATCAACAGGGTCTAAGGCACCAAGGTCGGCCCTATATCGGAGTTGTATCTGGGTATTTGCTTGATATGTTATTGATCTGCTAGATCTGCATCCTGGTATTTAGGATGGTATTATGTTAGTGACCTAGTTTAGGTCAGTATCCTAGTATATAGGATGATGCTATGTTAGTGATCGGTTAGGTCGGTATCCTGGATATAGGATGGTTGTTGTGTTAGCTATCTGTTAGATCGGTATGATTATCTGTTATATACATGCTAGCATATGATATTTATGTGCACATGATTGTTTGATTGGTATGGGGGTTGGGTTGAGGTAGGTCCTGCTTTGTGTTGTAGGCCAACATACCCAGGGCGGACCGGATAGACTGCAGGCCCAGGAGGGCACCTAGTCTGGCCGAAGACCCAACGAGCAGTGCGGATAGGTTGAAGGCCCCAAGAGGGCGGTCCAGATGTGTCGAGGCTTGGAGAGTGGGTCAGATAGACTGAAGGCCCGATGCGTGCGGTCCAGTTATATTGTAGACTCAGAGAGTGGACCAGGTGAACTGAAGGCCCGATGTGGGCAGACCAGTCACACTGTAGACTCGAGATGCATGGTTGTTTTGCTGCTTATATGTTTATATGATTTTGTTATCTGTATGGCATTGGTATTTTGGGGATAAATCACTAAGCTTTCAGGTTTACAATTTTATTTTATTGTTTCAGGTTCAGCGGATAGCTGCGGAAAGGCGAATGCGTGACCGTACACTTCCTCGATCGATGATTATGATTTCTGGGAACTCTGATATTTAAGTTATTTTGAAAACTAATTGTACTAATTGAATGGTTTTAAATGATTTTAAAAGTTTTAAATTAGCTCGAATTTTATGGGTGTTACAAAGGAAGGATCAGGAGCAAGGCTGGTATTAAAAAGGCCAACAGGCGAAGAAGTCACCTACGAGTTACGATTTGACTTCCAAACATCCAACAACGACACAGAATATGAAGCCTTGCTGACAGGAATGCGTCTAGCAAAAGTGATGAAGGCATAGGCGGTAGAAGCACTAAGTAACTCCATGTTGGAAACGAACCAAATCAATAGATTTTATGAAGTGCAATATCGAAGAATGCAGAAATACATGAAAGTTGTGAAGCACTTAGACAAAACCTTTAAACATTTCACACTCAAACAAGTACCGAGATCTTAGAAAAAATGAGCAGACATGCTAAGCAAATTGGCATCGACATCCTTCGACCACCTAACAAAAAAGTGTTTTTTGAGGTCCTCCGAGAAAGAATGATTGACAGCCAAGAAATCGTTGTCCTTGGTGCCCAACCAGCCAAATTGGATGACATCGTACTTCGAATATCTACTGAATGGCGTCCTCCTAGACGATGGAACAGAAGGAAGAAAGATAAAAATCAAATCACCTCAATACACCATTCGGGACGGAACACTGTACAGAAAGAGCTACTTGCCCCTATGGCTAAAATGTATGACACAACAAGAAGGCATGACCATATTGCAAGAAACACATGCAGGAGAAGCGGGCGCACAGGAAGGAGCCAGAGCGCTATCCAGAAAAATCTTCCAACTTTTAATCTACGAGCCGAAAAATTATAAAGACGACACAAAGATCACAAAATGACGTAAAGAATGCCAAACATTTGCGCCAATACAGAACATACCGGTTGCACCATTAACGAGCATGTCTAGTCCATGGCCTTTCAATAAATTAGGAATAGACATCGTAGGGCCCTTCCCAGAAGCCCTAGGGAAGGTCAAATTCTTGGTCATAACCATCGATTACTTGAAAAAGTGGATAAAAACAGAGCCAGTGGCATCCATAAATCATCATAGCATGATTAAATTCATGTGGAAGAACATTCTCACCTGTTTCGGAATGCCAAGGACACTCGTCATTGACAATGACTTACAGTTCTCCGTAAACCCTTTCAGACAATGGTGCGAGGAATACATCATACAACAACGGTTCACTTCCGTGGCCCATCTCCATGCTAATGGGAAAACAGAGGTATCCAACAGGACCCTAGTGGCCGGAATCAAAAAACGATTGGGCAAGAAAAAAGGGAATTGGGTAGACGAAGTGCCCACAATATTATGGGCATACAGAACAACTACTCGTGTCAAAACCCAAGAAATACCCTTCAACCTCGCTTACGGCACAGAAGTTGTTCTACCGCAAGAACCACTCATAGAAATCCATGAGTAGAATTCTTCAACAATGATAGAAATGGCGAAGACCTCTGAATCAACCTCGGCCTAATAAAAGAAAAGCGCGAAACGACAGCACTTTGCCAAGCGGAATACAAGGAAAATATCGAAGGATACTACAACGAGGTCAGAGAGAGAATAATTAGCCATCTTGGATTGGGTGTCAGGCGGAAACGTATTTTTGACAAAGTCAACTGCAAATTCAATCAAAGAAAGGTGAAAATCATCTGTCAAAGACCAAGAAAGGGAAAACATTACACCACTAGAACCCCCAACTTCACCAATACTGAGCATTGGAGACTTGACATGCCCAAAGCACAAATGACGATAACCCTCCTCCACACCAACACTTTCAGCCCCAACTTCCAAATGCTCCGAAGTATGTGAAACAAAAACCGGCTCAGACCTAGCAACATTCTCCTCTGCAATAGTTTTTTCCACATTACCATCATTAGGAATATCAATCACCTCATTCTAAATAAGAGCAACAAGATAGCTTCCTCCAACTAACTTTTGTCGACGTAAACATCGCACGGGTACCAGAACATTAACATTTTGCTCACACGCATTCTGCCAGGTTGCCTTATGCTTATTCATCAAAGGAATAACTCCTTCCTTACTATCTGCCACAAACTTATCCTCTCCCAACTTGTTCCCATAAGACTCAACACCGATATACACACTCACATGATCAATAGACACTGATCTAGAAGACTCTATGGCGCCACGATGACGCTTAACATCCTAGATAGCAGAAGCACGCGCAATAAAAGCCTCATTCTTAAATGGAAATGATGACAACAACTTATCAATAAGATTCACTTCTTAAAATCGGAGACTACCCACCCACTTCTTCTCCAACACATCCATGAAGTCAACTTTTTATCCACCCCTGAATAACCAAAACTAGTCATTTCCACTTTCCTCTCTAAAAAAAGGGAAGAGGAGGAATGCGAGAAAGAATATACAAGAAGATGAATAGTAAATGCAAAATGACAAACAATAAGTATGAAAATTGAAGAAACCTCGGGAAATAACATAGAACTCGGGCATCTTTCTCTGACACCTCCATGACGTGCTCATTTCGATTCCGGCATGCACATACTCTGGAAAATCATCACCAACAATATGAAAACAGCGGATAACTCTAGCCATCTGCTCCTTATATGAGTATAAGGTGAAAGACTAATCAGAGATGGAGGTTGAATGATGCTCCATAGGACCCACACGGTCAGCATTAACCCAATAATATTGATCCGTATAATACTTGGGGGAATTATTTTGATCGATCACCAAAACATGACTATGTTTTCAAATGGTGAAGGTATAACTCTCACTGGAGGAAGCAGCAGCAAATCGGAAAAAAATGGCAACTAAGCATACCTTTTTTGCTATATATAAGACTAGGGAGACTTGATAATGTGCCTTTAGGCACGCTAGAAATACCAAATGGATGAGCCACATGGCCAAGCCCGCCAGCCTCCTTTGCTAGCCAGCACTCATTACGGCCCGGATTAAGCGATCTCTCAATAATCAGATTCTGACTTGGAACTCTTGCATGAAAGTCAGCAGTCGACAAACCATCACCTGCTAACTTCAGTACTGGTGCACACACCACTACCATGGCTAAGCCAATTAGGGTGTAGTCAAGGGACAAAGGTATGATCTTCCAATCAACGCCTCTGTCTCGATCAGGGTCTATCACCTTGTCCCCACGAGCAGCATCTGTGCCCATATCCTCACTATAAAATGTCTCATGCCTTCAATGGTAAAGGGATCTAGACTCTAATCCTTTAAGCCTCACGCTTTACACAGAATTACTCCTCTCTGTCTCTGTCTCTGTCTCTCTCTCTCTCTGAGATTGACTTGACCATCGAAGCTTTCTCTCGGGACCTCTTCTCGGAGATCGGGTGATGGCCTATTTAGTTGTTGTGATTGCAGACTTCCACTGAAGAGCAATCATCAAACCTAGATTAACCTTAAGTACCGTTTGGTAGAAGAACTAGGTGGAACAAAACTGGACAAGACTGGATTGAACATGACTGGACTGGACAAGACAAATAATTTGTATAACGTTTGATAAGACTGAATGGAACTGAACAAGTTGTCTGAAACTGTTTGTTAACAATAGAACTGGACAAAACAAGATGTAAAAATGATCATACTACCCTTACATAAAAAATATTCATAATAACTCTATTTAACATACACAACTTCAAAATAAGCATTTTAGTAAAAAAATTTATTTGAAATTCTCATTAAAACAAGCTCTAATACCACATAATCAAATTTTCTTCAATATTTACAAAGTTCTAAACCAAAATGGTTTCCAAAATCCTTATTTTTAAACAAAAGAAAGAACAAATTACTGAAATTGTCCCTGTGGTTTGGTTAAAATTGCACGTTTGATCCTTAACTTTTATTTTGCACTCAGACCATCCCTATAGTTTATTTTTGTTACGATTTTCGTCCCTACTAGACATAAAAAGACTATTAAACCCTTAATAATTTTTATATATATTTAAAAAACTCTTAAAGATTATTAAAAGTATTTTATAAATTATTAAAAAGGTTGGGCTCCACACGTCCCCACCAGGCCACCACCCCCAGTCCATGCATTCCCCTCTATAACTTGAAGTTATCGATCATAGTTCGAGGCTTCAAGATATACCTTTATCCATCTGAAATCCACCTTAAATCAACGATCTTCACCCCAACTCCCCATCGGAGCCTTCTCCTCCCTAAAGTCGCGGCCGCTGTCACACCGCCGAACCAGACGGCGGAAACATCTGGGGGCTCATGTGACTAACAATTGAATTATCATCACAATGAATATACATGAAACATCACACATTCATCACCAACATTACATATAACAACTAGCATTGTTCACATCAAGTATATTGTTATAAGTTACATAGTTTCAAGTATTACAAGTACGATAAGTGATGTTACACAAAATAAATCCATACATTCTTGTAAATCCTTCCTGCTTAACCATTACCTGAGAATACAAGTTATTTTGAAAACGGTCAACATATATAATGTAGGTGAGTTCATAAGTATGGTTGAATAAAAGACTTTGTATCTTTCATAAAAACCCAGAAAATCCGATATTTTTTGTAAATTATAAATGTCTAGGTTCTTGTATCGTTAAATAAGTCGTTTTGCGTTGACCCAATCTGTAACAGCCCGGATTCCCCAGGTATTATTCATTCTTATATTTTGGTGATTTGTGAGGAGACTCGGTGAGTTGGAGCCCAAACTCGCCGAGTATGATCGCGGCTATGGGCACGGGTTCACGTTTGGACTCGGCGAGTCCAAAAGTGGACTCGGCGAGTCCATGCTGTTTAATGAAACCCTAATTCCCCGGGTTTGGAGCCTATTTAAGGGCACTTATAGCCTCCCATTGTGGCTACCAATCCCTTGAGAGAACCCTAAGAGAGCTAAATCATTTTGAGAGAGAGAGGAAGTCACTTTTGGGCCTTTGTATTCCTTGTTTAGCAAGAAGAAGGTGGCAAGAGCAAGGAGGAGGTGAGATTCCAGCAGATTCAGAGTCCAGAGGCTTCATTTTGAGGTAATAGTTCGAACCTCCTTCAGTTTTAGGGTTGATCTTTAGAGTTAGGGTTTTCTAACCCCCGTTGGAGAGTGATCATGTGAAGCAAATGGTCCCTCTTCGAGTTTGTTCCTTGGATCTGGACTCAAAGAGGTCCAGAGACGTTAACCCTTGGAGCTTTTTGGGTTATTATGGAGTTATTGGACCTAGGTTGTCATTTTTGGGACCAAATCTCCTTTTGATGCCTTGTGGGGGTTATACAAGCATCAAGTTTCGAACTTTACGTGACATTCATGCTTAGGAAGGCCAGATCTATGCTTTGGGGAAGCAGATCTGACCTCAGAAGGTCAATAGAGTTTGTGCATGGCATGAACTCGCCGAGTTGTTCTTGAGACTCGGCGAGTAGGGTTGGGGTTTCACGTAAATTGTTCAGCGAGTAGACTCGTCGGGTTGGGGGATGACCCAGTGAGTCAGGGAGAGTCAATAGGGGGATGAGTCAAGCCGGAACTCGCCGAGTTGTTCTTGAGACTCGACGAGTTGAGTCGTGGTGGCGCCGCGATTCATGCCAGGTGGAACTCGTCGAGTTAGGGAAGTACTCGACGTGTCAAGAGAGGATCCGAGGGAGTCATTGAACACGTATAGACTCGCCGAGTCGCTCTAGTGCACTCGCCGAGTCCGGTCAAAGTTGACCGTTGACCATTGACCAGAGTTGACCAGTGTTGACTTGATAGGGTTAGTCAACCTTACTTGTGAAAGTGTTAATTAGAGATATATTGTGTTATAGGAGGATTATAGCTCGGGGGATCGAGTGCGAGTGATTTCCGGGATTTGTGAGTTATCGAGATACGCAAGGTGAGTCTTCTCACTATACTTTACCTTGAGTAGGTAATCAGAGTTATGTGACAGAGTATTTGTATGCTATATGTATGTTATGTGTTGTACTGCATTATTTCTATGTGATTTATGCTGTGCATGTTTATAAAGTTGGAACCGGAAGGTTCACAGAGATAGAACCAGAGGGTTCACAGAGTAGGGTCCACGGACCCACAGAGTTATAGCCTCGAGTGGCTAATATGTGTTATGTGTGGTATTTTGGGGAACTCGCTAAGCTTTGTGCTTACAGTGTTTGGTGTTATTTGTTTCAGGTACTAGTGATGACCGTGGGAAGACGCCGGCTTGATCAGTACACACACACGTGATTTTTATGTTATGAGATCTTGGGATTTTTATAGGACATGGATTGAGTTTCAAACATTGATGTTTTTATGAATATTAAATGAATTATGTTTTTATAAAATGCGAAAATTTGTTTTGAAATTACGGTGTTACAAGTTAGTATCAGAGCCTTGGTTTGAGGGATTCGAGTACACCTTCGGGCGTATTTGAACTCAAACTGAGGAGTTGAGAAGTATTTTCAAAAAGAGTAAAAGATTTTGGAAAAACGCAAAGCAGAGTTGTGTGTACGATCAGTCCGCGCCCGGACGGTGATTTCCCAAAATACCCTCATGTTATGTGATATTGATATTGATATGATGTATTCTCATGCTAGAGTAGGCTAGGTACTCCTATTAGGACTAAAGTGACCTGATTTGTGATGCCTTAGCCTAGGGAGAGGTGAGCTGCTATGAGATGCTTGAGAGTGAGTAGGTAGCAACGAGGGGCTTATGAGAGATCTGTTAGAGAGTGGATTATGCATAATAGCGTACTTCGAACTTGGGATCCGAAGAAGAGGACTTGGGGTGTATTCTGATACGGTGCGGACAGTAGTATATGGCCCGTACTACTGAAAGCACCGGGGTGGTGTACAGCCCAAGTAAGAATCTTTGGAATGCCAAGGATCAAGGAGGAATGGGTTGTCGAGTGTGAGTATGCTCGAATGGATTCTAATTTATCGTATGTTGTATTTTAGAGGTAGATCATGGTGAGGACACGTCTTATGCTTGAGAGTAGTGGGGCCAGTGATGAGGAGATCCACCGGATCATACATGAGGAGGTGGCTGCGGCCATCAGGGTAGAGATACCAGAGATGCGTTGATGTTCTATTAAGACCATGTTGATTGAGACTTTCGAAGAGCGTTATGCTGCTCTTTATGAGGGTGCTGTTGCAGCGGCCACCGCAGCTATTGCTGCAGCGAGGCCGTAGGGTGGTGATGCGTTCCTGTTCCGAGAGTTCAGCAACACAAAACCGCCGGGGTTTGATGGGAACCAGGACCCGGTGGCGGCTATGAGATGGATTTCTGACATAGAGGGGTGTTTCTTCACTTGCTCATCTCATGAGCATTTGAGAGTTCGGTTCGCGCTGAACCGCTTCGCTTGGGAGCGAAGGACTGGTGGAAGTTTGTGACGGCGCACTTTACGCATGCTGAGCTTGCGGCAGTGACCTGGGAGAGGTTCACTGCCTTGTTCCGAGATGAGTAGGTTCCCTAGGTGGAGAGGGAGTGTTTGGCCCAGGAGTTTCTGACCCTCAAGCAGGGTACTGAGTCTGTTACGATGATTACCAGGATGTTCCACGAGAGGGAGATGTTCTGCCCTGAGCACGTGTCCACTGAGCAGGCACGTATGAGCCGATATTTGAGTATTTTGAGGCGAGACATTCGGGAGTTCATGGCGAACTCCTCGTACCAGACATTTGCCGAGCTTCAGGCAAATGCCAGGAAGAGGGAGATTGAGCTAGAGACTCAGGCCAGGGAGGAGGCGGAGTCTCAGGGGAGGGATCGACGACCGGCACAGTCCCAGTTGGCAGCCAAGCGGGCCAAGCCCGCTGATCCCAAATCGGGGAGCCAGAAGGGCCATACTTGTGGAAAGTGCGGAAAGGGTCATGATGGAGTATGTAGAACTGGATCTTGCTACAAGTGTGGCAAGGAGGGGCATATGGCCAAGGACTGCCCCAAGGGGTTTGTAGTGTGTTTTCACTGCAACCAGACCAGACACCGGAAGGCGGAGTGTCCGTAGTTGCGGGGATCAGCTCAGGGAGCACCTCAGGGATCTGCCCCTGTCGCCATCAGAGCTACCGAGAGTCGGCCAGTGAAGGCCGAGGCACCAAGGGCACGAGGGAGAGCTTTCAGTTGACCGCGGAGGAGGTCCGCGCAGCCCCCGATGTCGTGGCTGGTATGTATTCTTTCGTGTATTTATTTTGATGTTGAGATATTATGCTTATATTATGTTATGCGTAGGTACTTTTCTTGTGAATTGTGTACCTGCCTTGGTGTTATTTGACTCGGGTGTGAGTCGGTCTTTTGTATCTTTGGCTTTTAGTCAACATATCAGTGTTAGTCGTGAGGCGTTGAGTCGGCCTCTGAGAGTTTCCACATGTGACGAGAAGGTGATATATGCCACGGAGGTTCTCCGGGGGTGCGTGTTCGAGATTTTCGGTGTTGAGTTCCCGATTGATTTGGTTCTTATTGCGATGGGTGATGTTTGTGTCATTGTGGGCATGGACTGGTTGAGCAGATTCGGTGCGGTTATCGACTGCGAGCGACAGCAGGTGACCATACGAGACCCTAGTGGGGGAGTTCTTACGGTGTACGGCGAGGGTACACGTTCTGGGTCAGCGTTTTGTTCGGCCATTAGGGTGAGGCAGTGTCTTCAGCAGGGCTGTAAGGGTTTTGTGGCGTATGTAATGGATACGCGAGTGGATTCCGAAAGGCCGAGGTCAATTGAGGAGGTTCCGATAGTGCGTGAGTTCCCGGATTTATTTCAAGAGGAGTTTCCGGGTGTGCCTCCTGTGAGGCAAGTGGAGTTCAGTATCGATTTGGTTCTGGGGGCCGCGCCTATCGCTAAGGTGCCTTATCGCCTTGCACCTCTAGAGATGCAAGAATTATCCTCGCAGCTTCAGGAGCTGCTGGGAAAGGGGTTTATTCGGCCGAGCAGCTCGCCGTGAGGAGCGCCTATCCTGATTATCAAGAAGAAGGATGGTTCACACTGGATGTGCATTGATTACCGGGAGTTGAACAATCTGATGGTCAAGAACCGTTACCTGTTGCCGAGGATCGACGATTTGTTCGATCAGTTACAAGGAGCACCTTCGTTCTACAAGATCGATTTGAGGTATGGATATCATCAGGTGAGGGTGCGAGATGAGGACATCCAGAAGACAGTGTTCAGGACGCGTTACGGGCATTACGAGTTTGTGGTGATGCCTTTCGGGCTCACCAATGCCCCGACAGTGTTCATGGATCTCATGAACCGAGTGTGTAGGCCGATGCTGGATCGGTCGGTGATTGTATTCATCGATGACATTTTGGTATATTCGAGATCTAGAGAGCAGCATGAGGAGCATTTGAGGGAGATCCTCAGAGTTCTGATATTGGAGAGGCTTTATGCCAAATTCTCCAAGTGTGATTTCTGGTTGCGAGAGGTCCAGTTCCTGGGTCATCTCGTTAACCAGAAAGGGATATTGGTCAACCCGGCCAAAGTTGAGGCGGTGATGAGTTGGGAGGTGCCGAGGTCACCCTCCGAGATTAGGAGTTTCCTAGGGTTGGCAGGTTATTATCGGAGATTTATCAAGGATTTCTCTAAGATCGCAGTGCCACTCACAAGGTTGACCCGGAAGGGTGTCGCTTTTTCATGGGGCCCCGAGCAGCAGGCCTCCTTTGAGACGCTTCGCCAAAGGTTATGCGAAGCCCCGGTGTTAGCCCTCCCAAAGGGGATGGAGAACTTTGTGGTATACTGTGATGCATCGATCTTGGGGTTGGGAGCGGTGCTGATGCAGAGAGGGCATGTGATAGCATACACATCGAGGCAGCTGAAACCTCATGAGACGAGGTATCCCACCCATGATCTAGAGTTGGGGGCAGTGGTGTTCGCCCTCAAGATTTGACGTCACTATCTGTATGGAGTTCGGTGTACGATATACACGGACCATAAGAGCCTGAAGTATTTGATGGATCAGCCCAACCTAAATATGCGGCAGAGGAGGTGGTTGGATGTGGTCAAGGATTATGATTGTGAGATTCTGTACCATCCGGGCAAGGCTAATGTGGTAGCTGACGCCATGAGTCGCAGGGTGGAGAGCGCCCCATTGCGAGGTGTATGTTTGCGATTGACCGTGATGGCTCCGGTGTTGGACACCATTCGTGGAGCACAGGCTGAGGCCGTGAGATCGGAGAACCAGAAGAGGGAGCGAGTTGTTGGGTTGGTATCGGAGTTTGTTACCGATGGTCGGGGGCTTATGACTTTTCAGGGGCGTATATGGGTACCGTTTGTGTGAGGGGCGCGTACCATTTTAATGGAAGAGGCTCATCGGTCGAAATTCTCAATCCATCCTGGGGCCACTAAGATGTATTTGGACCTGAGGAGGGAGTATTGGTGGCCCTGTATGAAAAGGGATGTTGCGTGGTTTGTTGAGAGGTGCTTAACCTGCCGTAGGGTTAAGGCCGAGCACCAGAGACCGCATGGTAAGTTGCAGCCGTTGCAGGTTCCCGAATGGAAGTGGGAGCAGATCACCATGGATTTTATCACCAAATTGCCAAGGACTGCTAGGGGAGTCGATGCAATTTGGGTGATTGTGGACAGGTTGATGAAGAGCGCCCACTTCCTTGCTATTAGTGAGACCTCCTCCGCAGAGAAGTTAGCAGAGATGTACGTGAAGGAAGTGGTATCTCGGCATGGGGTGCCGATCTCGATTGTCTCAGACCGGGATGTACGTTTCACTTCCAGATTCTGGAAGAAGTTTCACGAGGAGTTGGGTACTAGGCTACATTTTAGTACCGCATATCACCCTTAGACAGACAGACAGAGTGAGCGGACGATTCAGACGCTCGAAGACATGCTCTGGGCATGTGTGTTGGATTTCGGGGGGAATTAGGATACGTACTTGCCCTTGGCAGAGTTTTCCTACAACAACAGCCATCATTCGAGCATTGGTATGCCGCCCTTTGAGCTGTTGTATGGGAGGAGGTGTCGGACCCCCATTTGCTGGGGAGAGGTCGGACAGCGTGTGATGGGCAGTATAGAGATCGTGCTTCATACGACGGAGCAGATCCAGTAGGTCAGACAGAGGTTGTTGACCTCTCAGAGTCATCAGAAGAGTTATGCGGACAGACGCCGGTCCGAGCTTGAGTTTCAGGTAGGCGACTTTGTGCTCCTGAAGGTCTCTCCTTGGAAAGGAGTGATTCGATTCAGGAAGAGGGGCAAGTTGGGGCCCCAATATATTGGTCCATTCCGGGTGGTCGCAAGGGTAGGAAGGGTAGCCTATCGTTTTGAATTGCCAGCAGAGTTGGGACAGATTCACGACACTTTCCACGTGTCGTAATTGCAGAAGTGTATAGCCGATGAGTTGGCAGTGGTTCCATTAGAGGATATTCAGGTGGATGCAAGCCTGAATTATGCTGAGAGACCAGTGGCAATCAGATATCGGAAAATCAAGGTTCTGATGAACAAGGAGGTACCCTTGGTTTTGGTTCAGTGGCAGCATCGGAAGGGGTCCGAGATGACTTGGGAGCCGGAGCGTGAGATGCGTGAGCAGCATCTGGAGTTATTTGCAGAGCGAGACTTCGAGGGCGAAGTCTAGTTCTAGTGGGGGAGAATTGTAACAGCCCGGATTCCCCAGGTATTATTCATTCTTATATTTTGGTGATTTGTGAGGAGACTCGGCGAGTTGGAGCCCAAACTCGCCGAGTATGATCGCGGCTATGGGCACGGGTTCACGTCTGGACTCGGCGAGTCCACGCTGTTTAATGAAACCCTAATTCCCCGGGTTTGGAGGCTATTTAAGGGCACTTATAGCCTCCCATTGCGGCTACCAGTCCCTTGAGAGAACCCTAAGAGAGCTAAATCGTTTTGGGAGAGTGGAAGTCACTTTTGGGCCTTTGTATTCCTTGTTTAGAAAGAAGAAGGTGGCAAGAGCAAGGAGGAGGTGAGATTCCAGCAGATTCAGAGTCCAGAGGCTTCATTTTGAGGTAATAGTTCGAACCTCCTTCAGTTTTAGGGTTGATCTTTAGAGTTAGGGTTTTCTAACCCCCGTTGGAGAGTGATCATGTGAAGCAAATGGTCCCTCTTCGAGTTTGTTCCTTGGATCTGGACTCAAAGAGGTCCAGAGACGTTAACCCTTGGAGCTTTTTGGGTTATTATGGAGTTATTGGACCTAGGTTGTCATTTTTGGGACCAAATCTCCTTTTGATGCCTTGTGGGGGTTATACAAGCATCAAGTTTCGAACTTTACGTGACATTCATGCTTAGGAAGGCCAGATCTATGCTTTGGGGAAGCAGATCTGACCTCAGAAGGTCAATAGAGTTTGTGCATGGCATGAACTCGCCGAGTTGTTCTTGAGACTCGGCGAGTAGGGTTGGGGTTTCACGTAAATTGTTCAGCGAGTAGACTCGTCGGGTTGGGGGATGACCCAGTGAGTCAGGGAGAGTCAATAGGGGGATGAGTCAAGCCGGAACTCGCCGAGTTGTTCTTGAGACTCGGCGAGTTGAGTCGTGGTGGCGCCGCGATTCATGCCAGGTGGAACTCGTCGAGTTAGGGAAGTACTCGACGTGTCAAGAGAGGATCCGAGGGAGTCATTGAACACGTATAGACTCGCCGAGTCGCTCTAGTGCACTCGCCGAGTCCGGTCAAAGTTGACCGTTGACCATTGACCAGAGTTGACCAGTGTTGACTTGATAGGGTTAGTCAACCTTACTTGTGAAAGTGTTAATTAGAGATATATTGTGTTATAGGAGGATTATAGCTCGGGGATCGAGCGCGAGTGATTTCCGGGATTTGCGAGTTATCGAGATAAGTCAAGTGAGTCTTCTCACTATACTTTACCTTGAGTAGGTAATCAGAGTTATGTGACAGAGTATTTGTATGCTATATGTATGTTATGTGTTGTACTGCATTATTTCTATGTGATTTATGCTGTGCATGTTTATAAAGTTGGAACCGGAAGGTTCACAGAGATAGAACCAGAGGGTTCACAGAGTAGGATCCACGGACCCACAGAGTTATAGCCTCGAGTGACTAATATGTGTTATGTGTGGTATTTTGGGGAACTCACTAAGCTTTGTGCTTACAGTGTTTGGTGTTATTTGTTTCAGGTACTAGTGATAACCGTGGGAAGGCGCCGACTTGATCAGTACACACACACGGGATTTTTATGTTATGAGATCTTGGGATATTTATAGGACATGGATTGAGTTTCAAACATTGATGTTTTTATGAATATTAAATGAATTATATTTTTATAAAATGCGAAAAATTGTTTTGAAATTACGGTGTTACACAATCGAAGAGTTAATCTTCGTTATAACCATGCATGATAATGACAAGGTTTCCCGTCTTGGCATTTTTCCAAATGCTGGTATTGCTTAAGATTTTGTTGTCCTAGACTGGCCTAGTCTAGCTGTAGCGAACAGCTAAGGCATGGGGGTTCACCCCGTATAGATCTATACACAAATTCCTGCTTTCCCGCCAGGAAACTCTTCATATAACTACAGGCTACGATTGTACACTCAGAGGTGCCACCCGACATGTCTCACTAGATTCTCAACCCTTTTGTACTATGTTTAATGTTTACGTATATATGGTATGTTTTCATATTCGAAAGGTGCATATACAAGTATACGTAGTTTAATGATTACGCAAGGTATAGTTACGATCTACTAGCTTGTGAATTTCATTTCAAGCCCAATTAGCATGTAAATGGACCACAAAGGCCCAATAACATGTAAGAGGGTAATTTAGGCCTAATAGACGTGTAAATGGGCCACAAAGCCCAATAAACATGTAATCCATAACTTAGGTCCAATTTAACATGTAAGTGGGTCGTTAAACCCAAATAAACATGGCATGGAAAACATTGGGCTCAATATACACTTAAATGGGTCCTGAGGGCCCAATAGCCAAATAACATGAATATGAGGCCCAATAATCCTCTAATTTTTAATTAAGGCCCAAAGTTTTGGCAAAATGACACTTTAGTCTACAATTTATATAAATTTGAAATTTTGTCCCAAATGTTTAGAAATTCACAGATTTAATCTAAAATTTTATATTTTGACATTTATGGCCTAGTTTTGCAGAAAATTACATTTTCAGCTTCTTGTTTGTAAAAGTTGTCCCTATCGGCACAATTTTTGATAAAAGTTACAATTTTGGTCCAATTTATGAATAAATGTTATTCTTACCCCAAAATTTGGTTTATTTTACATTTATGATTCAAACTTTGGCCAAATTATATTTTAATCCCCAAAAACCTCATTTTTTCACAAATTTTGGGCCCAAAACCGTGAGGCCCAAAAATTTGGCCCATTAAGCTAAAATGTACATTTTTGGCCCTTTGGAAAGCATGTTTATCATAAAAATCTCTTTTTATACAAGTAGGACGTATTTGGTCCCTATAAAAACATAAATGTCACTTTTTTGCCCTTATCTTTTGTTTTCTTGACAATTTTTGACCCTTAACAAGGTTTTTGTTGAAAACTTTTATATCTTAAACATGTAATCACTTTTGACTTGATAATGTGATGTACAAAGTGTCTTAGTTCATAGATCTTTTCTCAATAATACTTAAAATTTCGAGATTGATAACATCTAGCACATTTTCACAAAATAAACTAAGAATTCACACAAGACATGCAAATAACACATAAATCTACACATTTTACTTGTATTCTCCCCCAAAAATCATATGAAAACTAAAAACAAGGGGTATGAACGCACCTTTACTTGATGTTTCGGTTTTTGAAGAAGAAGTGGAAGATATTTTTGGTCTTAGCATACCTTTGTTGTGGATCTTAAGTTTATGAAGCTTCTAAGGTGTGATTATGGAATAAAACTATGTAAGAAGAAGTTGTTCATGTTAAGATGAAAGAAAATACTTGTGTTTGACAATACTTACATAAGATTGGAATGACTTGATGAAGATCCTTAGAACTCTAGCAACTTTTCGAGATCTTGGAGGAAGGAGGAGAAGGATGCTTGAGAGTGATTGAGGAAGTGTTTGAAAGAGTGTGTGTATGTGTGTGTGTGTGTTTTTGGCTCTCGGCCGAGTTATCAAGAGAAAAGGGGAGAGGGTTGGTGAGGTGACTTGCATGGAAGTATGGGGGTCCTTGCATTGATATATGTTGAACAATATGGAGGTGGCACCTCCTAAGTCAACTCTTATTACATTTCCTTTTTTGTTTAATTGATGTTGGGCCGAGATTTTTGGGCCAAGGAGTGGGAATGGAATAGTTTGAGCCCCTTAACATTTATTTAGGATTTTTGGAACCTAAACATAAAATTTTCGGCCCATTGGGCCCTTGGAAGCACTTATGGCCCAAATAGAATAAAAGGATGGGTTTATGGCTCACTAAGGTTAATTGGATTAGCTATGGCCCATTAAGGCCCATTAGGGTTAGAATGAACCATTCTAGGACCAAATGGTCCAAAATGCTTTGTATTTATGAATTGGGTCCATTTAGAGTCCGATTAGGGTTTCTAAGTCCAAAATAATTGATTTGAATGCTTATTGGTCCATTAGGTCCAATAAGGAAATCCTAGTCCAATATGGACTCAAACATGGATTCTTAGGGTTTTCCAACTCTTTGTTGAGCATAAGAGGTGAATTTAAATGGCCATTGAGTGATATTTTACTTAGAGCATATGTTTTACAAAAGTTGAATAATTACACGAGAATAGAATTTCCTAGCTAAAATGCTAGTTGTGACAGCCTCCATCGACCATCATGTGAACAGCTCTTCCGGATGATTGTAACCCTAATCCCTCTTAAACTACAACTGTAAAGATGTTGGAAACTTGTAACCCTAATGCCTCCAGAAACCTCCATTTGTAAAGCCACCGAAAACATGTAACTCCATTGTTCTTCTTCGTATTCGCACGTTCCATCTAACCCCGTTTCTTCTTGTTCCGCTGACCTCATTGATTTCAACTGGAAAAATAGTCTTCCATTAATTTCATTATCTGAAAAAATGGTCTTTGATTTCTGGGATATTAGGTGAGGTATTTCATTTTCGGATTAATCCCAACGTGTTTAATCTGACGACATCATCGATTTCAAATACAACAAAATTTGAGTCTATTTGTTTTTCGATTTGATTTCTGGGATTTCATCATCGATTTTATGTTAGGTTTGGTTTTAATTTCACTTTGGTTAGGTTTTGATTTCAAAATTTGTTCTTTGTTTGGTTTTGATGTATGGGTTTTGATCCTTGCTTTGGTTTTGATTTGGTCAAGGTAGTGATCAATTATGGTTGCAGGAAGTGAATGATAGTTATTATCAGAGGTGAACATGGTGGTTGTTGGATGTAAATGGGGTGTCACCTGATGAAATTGATGATGTGGGTACACTGAATAGGCGGGTGGTGGTGTTGTCAGAATAGGTGGGTGGTGGTGATGTTATCAGAGGTGATGGGTGAGGGGTTGGCAGGTGGTGGCTAGCGGTCATCGGTGGTATTTTCCGGTAGTTGGTGGGTTTTTTATGGTAGTAGGTGGTGGTGATGGTGGGACCTATTATATTAATACATATTATAAAAATAAATAAATAATATCAAAAAAAAATAAAAAAGGGAAAATAAATATCAAGGGTATTATAGTCTTTTTATGTTTATGAGGGACCAACAACGTAACAAAATCAAACAGTAAGGATGGTCCGAGTGCAAAATGAAAGTGAGGGACCAAACGCGCAATTTTAACCAAACCATAGGGAAAATTTAGTAATTTTTTCTAAAAAAATAACAAACTTCAATTTTCATCTTCTAATATAGTCTTTGCAAAAAGTGGTATGGTAGCTGCGTCCAAGCTATTCCACATCGGTAACAAATCCAGGTTTTTTATAAACTTCAAACAAACTCGCATTATTTCTGAAGAAGACAACTCTATGGTCTTCAACTCTTCATGTATAGTTTTTAACTCTGTGAGGTCATTCGTTGAATACGTAATAGCCCGAGTCATTTCTTGCATTTCCTCGGATACGGTAGCTAACCCCATTTGAATTATATGTGTTACTTCTTTAGATGTCGTTTTTCTTTTTCTATTTTGCGCCGAGTCTTTGGGATTTGGATTGGAGGAAGTTGCAGTGTTTTGAGGATTAGAATTAGATGATGGAAAATTTTCTTCGTCTTTGTTATCAACATTTTGATTTTCTGTTACATCATCCGCTGATTCATCCATACCGCCTATAGCTCGATCTTTACCAAAAACATTTGCTAGTCGCTCGTGTGCAGGAAACAGTTTGTTTGCGACATAGTTTTTATTTGGACGTTTCTAGTAAAACAAACAAAGTTACATGTAAAACCATATATTTAATACTTAATATGCATAAAAATAATATATATATATATATATATATATATATATATATATATATATATATATATATAATCACTAACTCACTAACCTGTAGATATTCCTCTAATATCTCAGCAGAATCAACTACTACACTTTTACGAGCAACATCCCAACCAAACCCACTTTTATTTTGCATATCATATGTAGCAAAAAATTTATCCTTTAAACGTTTGATTTTGTTTTACACGTGCTTTGTTGTTATATTAATACCAATGACTTTTTCCCGTAACTTTTGAACGACTTGATCATAGGTTCCAGGCCTAAAACTTCCATTATCACCTCTGCCACCAATGACAACAATGTCTTGAAGGATGGTAATCAATGCATCATCTTCTTCCTGAGTCCTTTGACGCATGTCTGCCATGATTTGTTATATGCTTTTGTCATATTATACATAACAAAGGTAAATATATAGAAATGGAAAATATTAAAACAAATCATCCACTAAGCAAGTTAAAATTAATAAAAACATGCACACAAAATCAAAGTTGTTCACATCCATAACAATTACAAATAACAAACTTAAAAATAAAAGTTCTAAAATTAAAAAAAATCTACTAAGATCTAGTTGACATCCAAGACTCAAACATTTCTTGTGCTAAATCATCTCTCCATTGAGTCCATTCATTACTTGACTCAACAAAATCCACAATTTGAAAATGATTTGGTTGTTCTTCCCCGATAGGCATATCTTTAAAAGTGCTAGACGCGTTTTCCTCCAGATCAAGAGTCATGTGTGTCCTAATAAAATTATGCAAAAAAGCACATGCCATGACTATTCTCCCTTGAATTCTTATTGGATAAAATGAAGGACTTCTTAATATATCCCAACGTCTCTTTAGTCCACCAAAACACCTCTCGATAACATTCCTTGCTTGAGAGTGTTTCATGTTAAAGTATTCCTCCTTATTTGTAGGTGCACGTGTATTACCTTCCCATTCCCGTAAATGATACCTAATACCTCTATATGGTGCCAAAAACCTTTCACCATTAATATATCCTCCATCAACCAAATAATAGTTACCTATAATAAATAAAATAAAATGTATAAATATGTAATTATGTTTACTTGAAATATTTATTAATTATTGTTTAACTTACCAATTGGAATCCTCAAACCATTATGTCTAGTAATTGCATCCCTCAAAACCCTTGAATCAGTAGCCAAACCTTCCCATCCAACTAAGACATACACATAATTCATGTCATTATTATATACAAATAACACGTTCATTGCTATATTACCCTTTCTTGTTCGGTACCTTGGCTTACCTGAGTCAAGGACATTAACTTCAATATATGTTCCATCATTTGCTCCTAGACATCCCTATAAATAAAATACTAACTTGTTCTTAGTTCAAACCTTATATTAAATTGTAATATATCATAATAATGTTATAAGGATTTCCTGGAACCTTTTCCATCGATTGTTTGTACAATCATTTTCAACAGGCATTGGGTTAACAAACATTATCTCTTGCAAATGCATCAAAGCACCCAAAACTCGATGAACATAACAACTTACCATTTCCCCTGACCGATAGAATATAACTTGAATACATCTGTTTTTTTGTGGTGTGCTAATATGTTTAAGAGTATAGCAACTTGATCATTAATGGTCGCTAAACCGTCGTTTAATAATCCACCACGAGTTTTTAGTAACTCACATAACCGTGCAAATTCATTTCTATCCATACGTAACTCATGATACAATTTTCAACACTTTCACATGTGATACGTTGTATTTCTGTTGACCTTTTCGAAATTGTGTCTAATCTACTTTCTAATGTACTTTCACTTAGATCTATCCTTTGAGCTTCTTTTTCCTCACGTTCAATTAACCAAAGTCTAATTATAGCTAGGTACATCAACATTAGAATATAACTCTCCAATAATTTCACAGATAAGTGCAAATGAATGTGATCCATATCTACAAAGTTTATAAAAAAAGTAAAAAAAAAAAAAAAAACAACATATGCTTGACTATAATGAGAAGCATACACTTAAGGGGGTTGGTACAATCAACTAACAACTAACAGATATTAAAAACTTAGTGACAACTACAAACATGTAACTACAAGCACTCATGGGCATTTTCGTCCATAATCGAGTATATAAACCATGCATCTGATAAAAACAATATAAACTTGATATGAACAAACTTCTAGAACCAAATTATTCTAAATTCCATAACTATTAACACAAAAACAAAGAATTTTAAAATTATTATGTAAATATGTACACCAGGAGGCAGCAAACCTATATTTGCCTTACATGTTATCAAAATGTATTAGGCTAAGCATTGACTTTGGTAAATCTACACGGGTATACCAGTCATTTATTAGAAATGAATTGAGGATTGAAAAATGATGTCGGTAACTATGTTCATGCAGGGGTATAATGATCAATGTAAATTCAAGGGTTATAATGGTCAATGTAATGTAATTTTTATTTTAAATCTTTGAAGAACGATGATGGAAATGATATTATGGTACTAGATTTTTTTTATTCATTAAATTTTTTTTAGTTTGTAGGTTAAAAACTATTTGTGTGGGTACAAGCAATATTAGAAAGGTAATTGAGTAAGACAGATTATTGGAATGTGGAATTATGTGGCATTGAATCTTGATGCTTTATACACAGATTGTTAGATAATTGGGAGCATGGGTTTGGTGAAGATATGATTCATGGATATACATGGTTAGTATTGATCATTTATCAAAAATTAGAAGTATGACAACCAAATGACGCCTGCAACTACGTTCATTCGGGCCCTCGTGTGCAATTGATTTTGAATAATGTTCAAGAATAAACTCATATGTATCACATTAACAGAAAATTGGGTTTAGAAAGAAACGGATGTAAAGTTGGGTTTAGAAAGATCAGACCCAAGTATGTATAACTACATACATAAAATCTTGAAATCAATTGATACAAATATGTAAAAATGGATAATAAAAAAATACAAAGCAACTGATAACTAATAACATATTGATGCAGGTGAATAAAAAGAGAAATAGACTTGAAATCAATCAGGTAAGTAGTAGAGAAAGAAACAGGTAATTAAAGAAAGAAACATCGCACCTTTGAAATCGAATTCCTTGCAGATGAGGTATCATGAAATTGATTAGACACAGAATTACTTGGTTGATTATACGAAGAAGATAATCGACCACCAGTGTGTGTATGGCGAGAAAGATGAGATGAGGCTACAAGAAAGATGGAGACGAGGCTGCAAAAGCGCTCCTAATAAGCGTATTTCGGTCCAAGGAATAGAAGATAACAATGTGTGCCACCTAGTTGGGTGGGACTATTTTTTATATGAATAGTCACATTGGGCTTGGTCAAAAAAAATTGTTCCAGTTCTACTTGCGCCAAACACCTTCTGAAAAATTATAGTTTTCCTTTGTTCCACTTAGTCCCCCCCCCCCCACCACCACCACCACACCAAACAAGGTCTTAATGTCTTTCTTAAATCATCTAAATTATTTTTTCTTAACTGAATTCTTGATAAAATATATGTAATTGTATAAATAGTTATTATTTCTATTAGATATATATGTATATCTATCTATCTATCTATATATATATATATATATATATATATATATATATATATATATATATATATATATATAAATTCAATAGAAAAACATTATTAATCAACCAATTCAAAGCATTGGAATTTAAAGAATCAAAGGCAAAAAGAAGGGTTGTAGACTTTTACAATGGATAAACATGCACCAGATTATAACAAAAACTCACTTGTTTTTTTTAGTTTAATTTTTTTAGGCCTTATTTTTTATCGAAAAAAACCGAATATACCATTGTTCGTGATTTTGCTTCCTCTTTCTATAGAGATCTATATTGATATATAAAAAATGGTTTTTTTTTTCAAAAAAACTCACTTCATTTGCTTTGTTTTTTGAAAAGTTAAGGTCTATTTTTCATTGAAAAAAAATAATAATAATATCAAAATTCGTATTTTTTGGTACTCTTTAAAAGTAAATTCATATTGACGTTAAAAAACTCAGTTTACATTCTCATTGTGATTGTGAATCTACTCATATTCACAATGTGAATAATAGTAATTCAGATTCACACTGTGAAATGTGAGAAACAAAATTATATACAGTTCAGATTCACAATGTGAATAAATTTATTTGTTGATTTTATAAAACTAATTTACGAGTAATCAAAATGTTAAAATATTATAAAACTAGATGGAAATATATTTCAATTCATATGTAAAATTTCACTTAATTTGTGCATGATCAAAGATTTGAAATAGTATGTCAGATTCACATTGTGAATATTAAAATTGAAATACTTTCAGTTTAGATTCATAGTGTGAATCTGAATTGATCGAGTTTTTTTTCTTTTTTCTAATCGATATTGATGTTTATTAATAGACGACACACAAATGGGATTTTTGAAATAATTAGCTTTCTAGATAAAAATAAACTTAAATATTAAAAAAAACAACAAAACGAAGTGAGTTTTTTCGGGGAAAATTTTGTTTTTTATATATCAACATAGATTTCTATGGAAAGAGGACGAAAAATTTGATATAATCCTATGTATATACATCCAATGTACAAGTGTACATCCATTCCCTTGGCCATTAGTCATTATGATTTCCGACGCTCAAGATTGGTTCATTGGTTCCTTGTTAATAATGGTTATCAATTGAACCTGAAGTTATATATATATATATATATATATATATATATATATATATATATATATATATATATATATATATATATATATATATATATATATAAGAACCACATTGACTAGAAACTCCTTTGTCTTTTATATTCTCAAATGACTTTTCAAATGTCTTCTAAGTAATTGATTTGGCACTAAACAACAAACATTCTATATAAACTCTTATATTTAAGAAGGATATCATAAGAAAATGAAAAGAATAAATTTTAGTAGGTGCAATTTTTTTAGAACGTATTAGCAGTGATGGAGTCATTAAAAGAGCTCTACAAGTCAAGTTTGTTGATAAATGTATCATTTTTTACTCATAGTTTTGATCATATTGTATTTTTCCCATGGTGATGTGCAATTAGAGTTGTGGTTTTCAATTTTCGAAGTTACATTTGAGAACATCATCATTAACCTATTCGTTTTTATCTCTTCGTTTTTGTTGTGTTTTTTTTTCTTAGATTTTTGTTTCATTTTATATTTACATTTGGACATGGATAAGAGGTTGTTTGAACCATATATTGTAGTTGAATAAAGCAATACATGTTAAGTATATTGATATGCTCTATAATTTGTATCATAAAAGCTTAATTTCAAGTTCATCGTTATAGCAAGTTGTACAAATCTTATATGAAGTGGCCTAAAATGAGAAGTTTACAATCATAAAAAGTTTCTTTCATAATTAGTTTAATTTTATTAATATTTTTTTATTGTATGCCTTAAAAGGCAACAAACATGCTATAATGAGTTTTTATATCAACTTCGTATAAATATAATTATTTCAAAATTAATAATAGTGATATGATTATTTTAATAGCATGTATGCACATCTCTCTCTCTCTATGTGTGTGTGGGTGTGTGTGAGTGTGTCTGTGTTTATATATATATATATATATATATATATATATATATATATATATATATATATATATATATATATATATATATATATATATATATATATATATATATATAGGGCTAGGATTAAATGTGAATCGTAACTATTATGTGAATGTATGACCATTTTTGGTCCATTAGATTAAAAGAATGAGTGGTTATGATGCAAAATGGCAGGATGGTAATTAATTAGAAAAAAATTAATTCTTTTTAATATTTAAACCTCCAATACGAGCAAATTGGACATTTTGTTCTATTACAAATTTGGAAATAACATATATAAAGGGATACAAACCAAAAAATTTGGAAAAAATTCAATTCAAAATACAAAATCGTAATTAACATTTTTGAAAATTAACATTTCAAATCCAAGTTAAAATTTTGCTTGTCTGCATCACGTTCTTCAAACAACAACTTCAATTATCTGTATCATTCTTCAAGAATTGGTTCCAGATTAGCTTTTTTCATTAAGAATCAGTTTCTATTCTGCATTCCATTGTTATGCATTTCATTCAAGAATTAGTTTCCAATATGCATTCCAATCTTCTGCATGAACAAAAAAATTGAAAATATTATTAGGAGCACTATCAGAATATGTAAAAATATGAAAAGGATTTTAAAACTTTATGCATATTCTGAAAGAATTTAAGCATATTTTTTAAGAATGAGATAAAACACACAGAATCTTAGGAAAACATGCTTTCTATTAAACTTGAAACATTAAAGTTCTAGTACAGAAAAAACACAACTTATATTCTTTAAGAATATAGCTCATTTAAATTTTATCATTTTAAACTTGCTTATGTAATCAAACTAGTATAAAGAAAAAACCATTACAATCAAATTACATCATCAACAGATATTGTATTTGGTTTATTTACAAACATTACAAGTATAAAAGTTGTGTTTCATATTTCTCATGCACCGTTCTATAAGACTTCATACTAAATGCTTTAAGAATGGAATATTTATCTCTAAACTAATTTAAGAATGAGACTGGATTATAAATGTTTTATTCTTAAAGAATATAATTGCCTCATTCTTAATGAATACGACCATTTTGTTTTAAAAAAATTTGACAAGTTCAATACATTGCCTTTTAAATTTTATATGTTAATCAAACACAAACTTAATTGCTTCAATATATTATTTTTTAAATTTAATGTATTAATCAAACACATAGGAATAAAAACCCCAACATTGCTTCACCAAAAAATATTATAATTCAACTGTTTCACAACCAAATTTCATTGTGAAGATCAATCGTTTGTAAAAAATAAACTCATGTTGCACTAATATATCTAAAACTCCAAGAATTTTGTTTATATTTACGAATTTGGCATCTAATATTACACTATCTTTAATTTTTCAAGAAAGTTAACATTCAATCACTAATTGCAAAAGCCATGATCATGACTTTTAGTGTATAATTCTTGAAGAATCTAAGAATATCTAACCTGATGGGGAGCTTTAAAGTCATCATCGTTTCATGTTAATAGAAAATCAACAGTATTATTAATCTTCGATTTGAAATCCGTACATAACTTAGAACTCGATCTCCGAACCTTCATTATTTTTTTTTCTACACCTTCAAATTCCTGATTTGAGACGTTGGAACAATGCTCCTGTTTTTTAGTGTGAGAATAAATCGACAATTCCTCGACATATAATGGTTGACGGTTCTTTAGCAATGGTTGTAGAGCGGCCGACAAGTGCGCTCGTAATCGAAGATGGTCGACCAACGCCTGATGGTGAAATCTCCGGTGATAAAGAAGCGGACCAAAATCCATTTCAACTTTCTGTCTCGATGGAATGAGTTTTTAGTTTCTAAAGTGGAGGTTCTAATTGTGGACCTTTGTTGCTAGATATGAGGGTTCAATGCCTCCTGTTACCGGAGGGGAGTGTAGATGGAGGAGGAAATATTGGGGAAAAAAAGGATTGGATAAATACTGGTAGTACAATTAGGGAAATTGTTAAGGAATTAATTAGTTTACCATAATTAAATATGATTAAAGTTACTTTTATACCCTTCTCAAATGATTGGTTGAGATTTAGCCATACATTCACACAATACTTATGGTTTATATATGAACCTAACTCTATATATATATATATATATATATATATATATATATATATATATATATATATATATATATATATATATATATATATATATATATATATATATATATATATATATTTCAATTATGCGCAACGTGGAAAATTTACTTAAATCAAATTCATTTGACATTTTCACAACAACAAAAGAGTTTTCTAATTTGTGTACATTTATGATTTCAAATATAAAGTTATTAATCACTACAACTCAAAAGTTTTTCTAACTTATGGTTCGTAATTGGTAGTAATTTTTTATTTTCATCTGATTTATATACATTGTATCCGTATTAGTAATATATAATTAAGTTTTCTCACAAACAATCACGTGTTTTAAGATATATTTAATTAAAATGTGAAGAGTTGAAAAAAAAAGTGTTTTGCCGCATCATGGTTATTGGTATGTAGATTTTTTTTAGAAAAATAAGTATTCTTTCTTAATTAGTTTAATGTTATTAATAATTTTTGTTGTATGCCTTAAAGGAATCAAACATGCTATAACGAATTTTTATATCAACTTCGTATAAATGTAATTATTTCAAAGTTAATAATAGTGATATGATTATTTTAATAGTGTGTATGTACGTATGTGTCTGTATGTCTGTGTGTGTGTGTGTGCATATATATATATATATATATATATATATATATATATATATATATACATATATATATATATATATATATATATATATATATATATATATATATATCTGTGTGTGTATGTGTGTCTTCTATATATTTTTTGTAAGCTTTATCAGTAATTAATAATGTAACGACCTAAAAATCCAGGGTAAAAAATTCATGTTTCATTATAGTAAAACACAAATGTTACTTAATCCAACCACTCAAAAACATTGCTTAATTAAAACATTTATTAAAGTTACATCCCAAAATGACATAATACGGAAAACATGGGTGTGTGCGTTGCGATCAAGTCGGGCCCTTCCTTTCCAAACCAATGATACCTGAAACCAAAAACAAAACTGTAAGCAAAAAGCTTAGCGAGTTCCCATTAACATACCCCAGATAATCCACAAAACCAAATGCACCATATCAATCACATAAGCCATGCATATAAATATATAATGATGTCATGGACTCCCTACAGGGTCTTACTCCAGGATATCGAGGGCTCCCGCAGGGTCTTACACCTATGTGCCATGGGCACTCCCATGGTCTTACTTGGAATGTCATGTGATCCCTGACATGGTCTAATATCCACGTGTCATGGTCTACCCCATGGTCTTTACCTGGAATGCCATGGGCTCCCCACATGGTCTGATATCCAAGTGTCATGGGCTCCCCCATGGTCTTTACCTGAAATGTCATGGGCTCCCCCACATGGTCTGATATCCAAGTACCACGGGCTCCCCCTGGGGTCTTCCATGCAAGTATCGCAAAGACAACTAGCATAACACATATGACATAAACAACTAGCATACCACACATCACATACATAATAGGCATATCAATAATTATTCCACAATAATCATCACAACTAACTAAATGGGTCGTCCTTGGTGCCTTCGACCTATTGGTATGGTGAGGAGACTCACCTCACACTGTCGAAGTTCCGCGAATAAAACTCTAGTTGCTGGATGAGAGACTCCTGAACTGTCCATATCAAAACAACACCGAATTAACCATTTGGGTTTCAATGCATAACGATAAATCCACACTTGGGGAAAAAGGACCATTTTACCCCTAACATAGCTTGGTTCAAAACCAAGGCCCAAACTTACACTTTGAAGGCCCAAAAGCCAAATAATCAACCAAGGCACAACATATGGCCCAATTTTCCAAATTGGGCCCAAACCTCTACATGGTCTTACCTTAAGGCCCAACCATTTATTCTAGTCCAAACACTTTCCATTCCGATGGTCCAATATCTCATAATCATCAAAGCCTAATTATATCCCACTTATTGCCCAATTTTCCAAATTGGGCCCAAGCCTTTCCAATGGGCATTATCCTAAAGCCTAATAATTTCCTTAGTCCATAAACATGTTTCCATTTGGTCCATCAATAAGCCAATCACCAAAGCCCAAAAGAAGGCCAAAATTGAAGCCCAAACATAATTAGGTGATGAGAATTAAATTCTAGATCGATTAGATCTTTCACAGGTATGATTATGAAAATCAAACAAGACAAATACAGTAAGTGAATGACCACAAAATGGAATCAAATGTATGCTTATGGTTCAATAAAGTTATGCTTCAGCAGAGCTTGATGAAGAACTTCCGTTGTAGAGGTGAGCTAGGGTTTACAAAAACTCAGAGAGAAAAATTATAAAAGCGTTAACATCTAAGACTGCATGCATGCAGCTTATATACTAAACCCTAGAACAAAAACATGCACGATTGGATAGGCCCAATATCGGCAATCAAAACTGGGCTAAGGACCGAGCCCATGACGCAATCTAATAATCCCAACAATCTCCCCCTTTGCGTCAAATGAGGCGAGAGATTATTTCTTCTGTGTTGGCTTCATTGTCTTTATTACTTTGAACAGACGAGGAATTATTGCAAGAAGAGTCTGCCGAAACTGGATATACCACCTCAGCATGTCAGTGAACAACTTCTTGTCAGCTGCACTGTTCTAATCACACCTCTGAATGATCTCCAAGATATGCTCCAGGCAAGACGTTGAGAAGAGGTGTTTGTCAACAAGATCGAACACGCATTTCTGACCTTCGCCTCTGATGAACATAACAGTGTGGTACTTTGAATCTATCTTCTCCTTGACCATAGTGTTGACATTGCCTGCTCTACCCATAGTATTGATCGTGGTTCGCTTGTGAATGGAAGAGGCGATATCCTGGTCCATCTTCGCTACCTCGTGAATATAGCATACAAGCATTCACTTGACATGATCAATTATTGGCTGGTACTCCTAAGGATTTGATACAAGAATGTTGTTTAGGAGTATCCAGTCATGGAAATTAAGGTTCAGTAGATCAGCAAGGGTGAAGTTGTAAACTGAGCCTTCGGTTCCTCGAGTCACTTTGAATTTGACATTAATAAACTTCCCCGCTGAGTAGGGCTTCAACACCTTGACAACAGTAATCTTCTTCTAACTCCAGGTCAAGTACTGGGGTTGAGCAAACTCCAAGTAGAACTCTAGCAGATACCTATCTACCTTCGGGTCTGGGGAAGGAATAGCAGCAGTTGAATTGAAGCAATGGAAGATAAATGCCATTCGAGTGATTGGTATTTTGAACTGTGCATCCTTGGAGTTCTCGAGCCCAAAGGACATTACTGGCTCAAGCCAAAGAATGCTTGGCTCATTGATTGCGCATCTTTGAAGCGAATCTATAGTCCAGACAAGAAACATGGACTTTTTCTTCTCTAGGAGCTCCGCCTCCTTTCGCTTCTGCTCGAGCTCAGCTTTTTGTTTCTTGTAGTTTTCTTCAATTTATTTTTCAAAGGGTTTTACCTTCTGAAAGGGGTTCTTAGGATTCTCTGCATAAACATCATCCTCATTGTCTGTGTCATCTTCGCCAATCTTCTTCTTCATTTTCTCCTTGTTACTGACCGAAGCTTCATTACCCTTCGGTTCAGTAGATGGTTTTGGTCCAGAAGGAGTTTGAGTTGTTACCTTCTCTCCCCTTGTTTCGGCTGGACACCAGTCACTGGAACACCCTTGATACGACTAAGGATGTCCAATGCTGGTCTGAGTTTGTCAGCCAGATGACGCCTGATAGTTATGGTGATGATAGGATCGTGAGCCTCAAGGAGATGAAGGAGGATGGAGTGAACATCAGTAGCAGAACTCCGAATGACCTCCCTTTCTGACTTTAGGTCGTTGACCTCAGCATTAGCAGTACACAGCTTGTAATTTTGCATTTTCAGCTGGGAGCTTCTCCTGTCTAGCTCATCCATGATACGATTCTCTACAGCTAATTCTGCCTCAAGTTGAGTTAGACGATCATTAACATTAGCATGTAGAGACTCGTTGGCAGCTTTAATTGCTTGGCGTGCAGCTTCAAGGTTGGAACGTTCAGACTGAAGGGACCGTTGAAGTTTCTCCACCGAAGCATTGACGGTTTGAGCATTCTTCTTAGCAGCAGCCTACAAGGAATCTAGAAACAGGTGAGCTTCAGAAACTAGTTTATCGACTTTTGCGGTCGCATCCTTGCACTTCTTAGTACAAGCATCAACAGCAAGTGAGGCTTGTTGACACTGTGAAGTAGAGGCTTCAATGGCTTTAGTTGCAGCAGAGAGTGAGGCACTGTATTCTGTAACAACAGATGAGAACACGGCCATTAAAGCAGCTTCAGAGTAAGCTCCGGAGGAAGAGGATGAGAGCAGTTGATCAAGCTTTTCATTCACTGCCTTGAGATGACGCTTTGTAACAGGCTCATCATCATCAAAGTTACTCTGCACACGGTAAGGACTGAAATACGTGGAATCAAATTCCAAGTCCTCACCGCCTAGGGGTTGTTTCTGTGGATTGAGTGGGAGATAAGGGTTTGGTAGTGGCTGGAGGTTCGGTTGTGACAGGTGGTTCGGTTGTTACTGGTGGAGTGGGAGCAGTGGACTGAGCTCCTGTGGTAGTAGTGGTAGTAGTAGTGTCTGTAAATATGGGAGTAGGGATGGGAATTGTAGTGAATGGTTGAGTGGTTAGAATGGGAAATATGGGAGGGATAGATGCTGGGATGGTTACAGGTAGAGGTGAAGGTGGGTGAGAGCGAACTGGAATTTCTAGGGTAGGGGAGCGAGGCGGAGTATCACCTCGGCCCAAAGCCTCATCATTAGAGCTTTCGCTCTCAGATTCTGAAGTAGGAGCACTCTTAGGTTTAGGAGGAACATATTCTGAATCTGAATCACTTGAATATTGTAAGATAAGCCTCCTAGCGGGCTTCTTCTGCTTCTTAGGATGAGCCTGTGATGTAGAAGCCTTATCAGACTTTTGCTTTTTGGGGGTTTGCGCCTTGGTTGGTTTGGAAACAGGTGCCTCCTTCTGATTCTCATTCTTCTTGCCCCTTTTAGCTGGCTTGTCAGCCTCTTCAATGGAGCGAACCATGGCTGGTGTAAGATGGATGCTTCCTATATTGTTGGAGAACGTTACTCGACGCAGAGATACGAGCGAGCATGGCTTCAGGAATAGATCCAATAAAGGAGTACTTGGTGGGATCTGTGACAATGATTTTGGTTGTGTGAAAGGTAGCAATAGAGGAGAGTAGAGAATCCGCCATGATTGGAACATGAAGGCGGTCCATTGCCTAGTTGGTGATGATTGACCAGAATCACCCACATGAGATCTCAGAGTGCCTGGATGAAGAGACTAAGCTTTGTACCAATTGCTGCTAGATAATAGACCCATAATCTAAGTCGATCCCATGGTACAGCCTATATAGCACAGTCATGAAAGACTTGCTCGCACCATCTGAGTCGGCGCTTCGCTCAGAGAGTCCCTTGAACAGCAACGTGAAAAGACCATTCCATTGAGGAGGAAGGTAGGACTTATTGAACTTTATGATTGTGGTGAGGGTTTCGGTATACCCCATCTGATAAAACATGGAAAACAATTGACCACTGGTGATGGATTCAGGGTTTACCAGAGATTGTCCTTGAGAAAGACCAATTAGGGCACAGAAGCGTTGCTTGGAGATAGAGGTCTTCTCATTTTGGATTTCGAAGTGAATCCTTTCATGAACCTTGTCGTAGTAGGCAGTGGAGTAGACAAGAGAAAGGCATGACATTGGTACGACTTCGACATTAGTTAGCGCCTCGACGAGAGGTGAGTATTTGAGACACTCAACAACGTATAGCATGTAGGGCTCATAGATAAACGGAGTGAGATCGATGATCAGGTTCTATTGGGGTTTGATTGTGAGAAGTGGTTAACGAATGGAAGTATCATGAACGGACGAAGATTTTGCCATTGTATTTGCTTGGAGAAGATGATGAATAGTAAGAAAAATCGCCTTTGTTCTTTTAGAGAGATTGGTAAGTGATAGAAGGTTCGAGATTACCGTTTCAATTCCTTTTATACGTACAAGGAAGAAAGAGAAAAATCCGGCTGAGATCTTGGATTATCTCAAAAATAGTGCATGAGTTGATGGATGAACAGTTGGCATGTCGATGATGACGCAGGAAAGAGAAAGGACGTTTCCTTTTTGCACGCCATTCCATAAAATTCACTTTTTCAAATCACCAAACCGTTTGGATAATTGCTGAGTCAGCTTTCACTTTATCCTAATCGTCACTCCCAAATACATTTCAACCGTCGTTGCCTATTATGCTTTATTGAACAGCTTTGAAAGAACCAGAGTGTGGAAAATTAAAAATTTTCGTGCATAGGGTGTAAAAGATAAAGAAATAAATCAAACGATTTGGGATAATCAGTGATGCCTTAAATAGATATAAAACAATGGATTCTAGGCACGAACCACTTCCTTCAAAGTCAAGAGAGACATTAAAGTACTTGCTTGGTTTCCCATTAAATAATGATTAATAACTTGTTGATAAGTATTGAAAGACATCTTTTGAATGTTATAAAGGGTGGCTTTTGCTTCAATTCATAATTTCGATATTTGACATAAGACCAAAACTGAATGAAGTACTTGTGAGATCATTGTGATCTGTTAAACAAGTAGGTAGGATAAATTCTATAGTGAAAAAAGGAAGTAAAGAAATCTCAAAAAAAAATAAACTGGATCTTTTAGGGTAAGAAAAGCCTTGGTGTAAGACAAATTCATAAAGATCACTCAAAAGTAAAAGGAGATTTCATTAGGTAGCAAGTAAGATCTTGAATATGAGAATCCACCGTCAATTCATTAGTGGGGTTGAACTTTGGGTTTCACTTAGTACATAGTGGCATGAAACTAAGATCATGAATGCAGATTTTGTATAACCATAAACCTCAGTGGTTAATACTAAGAGTCTCATGGGTTAAATTGGTAAAACGAATTATAATGGAGAAAAGTGATGGAGACGATATAAGAAGCGAATGTACCTCTTCTCTAAAGAAAAAGAGTGACCAAGCAGAAAACTCTAAACTCAATGTGAGTAGAGTAAGGTAGCTCATGATTAGAGTGAATAGGACATCCTGGCCTGGATTGGGAAAACATGATTGGTATATATCATGTTATTAAGGCTTCACTCAGAATCTTTCGAGGCTTTAGTCAACATACAGCAGCATGCTTCTAGGGACTCCTAACTAATAAAAACATTTACCTGCCTTAGCTTCGCCATCGAGAATCATACTTAGACAAAAAGAAAAACTTTAGAGAAAAAAAAATAATAAATAGAAAAATAAAGTAAAAATATTTTTGAATTTTGTGAGAATTGACTAATTGAACGAAAGAGAAAAATATTATTGGATTTTATAAGTATTTTTATGAGAATAAAAGGAAAAATATTTTTGGGTTTTATAAGTAGAAAAGAAGTAATGAAAAAGTGTACAAAAGAAAATACAGTCAAAATGCCTTGATAAGAAAAGAAGCGAATGAGTTCAGAAGGACCGAACCCGAAATAGACCGAACGTTCGGTTCATTTCGATTCATGGTCAAACTTCACCCGAAATAGACTGAACGTTCGGTTCATTTCGGTTCGCTCTATTTCGCTTGTTACCTTTATGGAAGCGAAAGCAATTTTGGTACAGATTCGGCTTGCATCATTCCTAGGCCTTGTAGAATCTTATTGAAGCTCGCTTCAGGTAAAGCCTTAGTGAATATATCTGCCACTTGATCAGTCGTTCTGACTAAGTGAATTTCTACGTTACCATCTTCGACGTGATCCTTGATGAAGTGGTACCTCAGTGCTATATGCTTGGTCTTCGAGTGTTGCACTGGGTTGTGAAAAATCCTAATTGCACTTTTAGAGTCGCAATATAGTGGGATTTTCTTCATGTTTAGCCCGTAATCCCTACGTTGACTTTGTATCCAAACGACTTGAGATGTGCATGATGTTGCAACAATGTATTCAACTTCTGTAGTGGATAGAGAAACACAAGTTTGTTTCTTCGATTGCCAACTAACCAATTTACCATCTAGAAATTGGCATCCTCCAGTGGTGCTTTTACGATCTAATCCATAGCCACCTAAGTCAGCATCTGAGAATGCTTGAACAAAGAATCCTGAGTTGGCTGGATACCACAGACCGAGAGAGGAGGTTCGCTTCAGATAGCAAAAAATGTTTTTCATGGCTTGCAGATGAGGTTTGCGTGGGTTGGCTTGAAATCTTGCACAGTAACAGACTGAGAACATGATGTCAGGTCTACTGGCTGTGAGATACATCAGATACCCAATCATTTGTCGATAGAGTGGCATATCAGCTGTTGGTTTCTCCAATGAGGGTGTAAGCTTTGTTCCAAAGGCCATAGGCACTTTTACTTTGGAGTCTCCCATCATCCCAAACTTAGTCAATAGAGTCTTGGTGTATGCCTCCTGATTAATAAAAATGCCTTCGGGTCCCTGTCTAATGTTTAATCCAAGGAAAAAGTTAATTGGACCTATTGAGCTCATCTCAAATTTAGTTTCCATCAACTTCTTGAATTCAGCCATTAAGTTTGGGTTTGTGGAGCCAAAGATGATGTCATCAACATAAATTTGGACTATCATAAGGTGGTTACCTTCTCGCTTGCGAAAGAAGGTTGGGTCGACCGAACCTTGTTTGAATTTGGACATTTTTAAGAAACGAGTGAGAGTTTCATACCATGCTCTAGGAGCCTGTTTTAGGCCATATACAACTTTGTCAAGGATATAACAATGATCTAGATACTTTTCGTTCACGAAGCCTGGCGGTTGCTCAACATACATAGTTTCTTCAAGTTCCCCGTTGAGAAAGGCGTATTTGACGTCCATCTGATAGACTTCAAAGTTCTTGTGAGCTGTATAGGCAAGAAAGATACAAACAGACTCTAATCTTGCAACTAAAGCAAATGTCTCTTCATAATCGATGCCTTCTTCCTGACAGTATCCTTTGACCACCAGCCTTGCTTTGTTACGAATGGCATTCCCCTCCTTGTCCATCTTGTTTCTGAATACCCATTTGAGACCGACAACCGAAGCATTCTTTGGAGTTGGAATAAGACGCCATACTTTGTTTCTTTTAAACTCATTTAACTCCTCTTGCATGGATTGAACCCAGTCTGGATGATCAAGTGCAGAGTTAACGGTCTTCGGTTCAACTTTGTATACAAAGGAGTTGAACATGCAAAACTCTACTTGAGAAAAGAGTACAGCTTGTTTCGCTTTGATTTGTGATCGAGTTAACACCTTTTCTGAAGATTCCCCGATATTTGACTTTGAGGGTGATCTTTGGTCCATTTTATAAGTGGTGGGTAATTTGGATCATAAGTGGGTTCCAATTCGGCATTTATTTCTTCTTCTAATTCAGACAGAATGTCATCATCATTGACGTTGGTGTTCTCCCCCTAGAAGAATGAGTCATGTTCAGTACCAGTATTGGTATTCCCTCCTTTGATTGGATTCTCAGAAGATCTTGAAGAATGAGATGATAAGTTCTCCCCCTGGAACGATGAACCTTGATCATGATGAGGAGATGGACCCTCCCCCTCGACATTAGGATGGTCACTTGAAGGTTCGCTTGCTTCTGGCCTTTCGGTTTCTTTGGATTGTTCATCAGCCATCTTTTGAGCAGCGTTGTCGATAATTTGTTTTAGATTATCAACTTTGTTGTCTTTTGCAGTTGATTCAGAGTCAATCGCCTTTTGAGGCTCATCAAACAGAAGCAAGTATTGCTCGAAAAGATTTGAGATAGAGGTCGTAACTTGACCATTCTTGGGAAAGATTTCTTACGTTGCACATTCGGTTGATTTCATCTTCTTAACATAACTATCACCAAAGATGACATAGTATGTTTCTTCAATCTTCTTTGAGTGCTTATTGAGAACTCTATATGCCTTGGAGTTCAGGGAGTAGCCTAAGAAAATTCCTTCATCAGCCTTAGCATCAAACTTATTTCGATTCTCTCTGGAGTTGAAGATGAAGCATCTTGAACCGAACACATGAAAGAATTTCACATTTGGTTTACGATTATTCAAAATCTCGTAAGGTGTAATGGAGAATCGCTTGTTCAAATATGATATGTTTTGAGTATAATAAGCAGTGGCAATTGCATCAGCCCAGAAATACAGAGGTAAGGACGCGAAACATAGCATTGTTCGAGCTGCTTCACACAGAGATCGGTTTCGTCTTTCAACGATACCATTTTGCTGTGGAGTATAAGGGGCTAAGAAATTGTGATTCGTTCCCTTTTCAGCAATAAAGTCTTCAAAATCTTTGTTCTTGAATTCCAAGCCATTGTCGCTTCTCACATTATGAACGACTTTTCTTAGTTGTGTTTCTATCTGTTTTATAAAGAGCTTAAGCTTTGGAGTGGCTTTAGACTTTTTCTTTAAGAAGAACACCCATGTAAATCGAGAGAAATCGTCCACTACAACCAGAATGTATTTGTTTCCCCCAATGCTTTCAATGGATGAGGGACCACACAGGTCAATATGTAACAGCTCCAATGGTTCTATTACCTTAGTATTGATAAGAGAAGGATGACTTTGCCTACTCTGCTTTTCCATTTCACATGATGCACAAAGATGTTCTTTATCAAATTTTAGAACTGGAAGACCTCGAACATGATCACCCAAAACCAACTTGTTGATATCCTTGAAATTCAGATGAGAGACTCTTCGATGCCATAACCAGCTTTTATCAGAGTGAGCCTTTGTGAGTAGGCAAACTGCTGGTTTGCCTCGAATTGGGTTAAGGTTCAAAGGATACATTTCTTCCTTTCGCTTTGACTTCAGCAGAACGTTATTAGATTTCTTCTTGACAATCTCTGAGCCTTCATCGTTAAATGATACTTTCAATCCAGTGCCAACAACCAGTTGTGATACACTGATAAGGTTGTGTTGGAGCCCTTCAACATAAGCCACTTTTCTTATAGAGAACTCGCCATTAGTGATCATTCCATATCCTTTGATAGTACCAAATGAGTTGTGGTCGTACTTCACAATACCACCATCCTTGAGAGACCGAAACTCCCTCAGTTCTTCCTTCCTTCTTGTCATGTGACGTGAGCAGCCACTATCAATGTACCATTCTTCGTCAAACTACTCGTCACGAATAACCTGCAAAATATTAAGCAAATTTAGGAACCCAATGTTTCTTGGGTCCTTGTGAGCCTTTTACAGGACAGGGAATAGTAAGAGAAATATCAACCATGTATATTCGTTTAACTAAATTTGTTTCATCTTTTCTTTTTATGGTGAAAACTTTAATTTTGGTTGATTTAGTAGGATTGGAAGACGGTTATCTTCAGGAAAAAGTTTTTCTTTTCCCTTTGAATCAATTGAAGGATGAGAATTCGAATGTGAAGTGTTGGATTCAGAAGTGACTTTGGATCCCCTATGTTTCTGATTGGACTTGTATGGATGGGGACCAAAACTGCTCTTTCAATTGCCTTTGGGTGGAGAGCCGAGACCGCTCTTTCGGTTGATATTGCTTTGAGGACCAAAACTATCCTTTCGGCTCCTTTCGGTCAAGGGACCGAACCTCTCCTTTTGGTTCCTTTCGGTAGAGGGACCGAAACCTTCCTTTCGGTTCCTTTCAGTCGAGGGACCGAACCTCTTTTTTTGGTTCCTTTCGGTAGAGGGACCGAAACTTTCCTTTCGGCTCCTTTCAGTCGAGTGACCGAACCTCTCCTTTCGGTTCCTTTCGGTAGAGGGACCGAAACCATCCTTTCGGTTGGTGTTGTTTTGAGGACCGAAACTAATCTTTCGGTTCATTTCGGTCGTGGGACCGAAATTCCCCTTTTGGTTCCTTGATTCCTCTTGCGATTTGTGCTTCCTGTCAATCCTTATAAAGTGAGGATTTTGTGATTTCCAAAACTGTTTTCTTTCTGGGAGATTCTTCTTGTATCTCAGATTTCTTTGGTGCTTTCGATCAGCCACCTGTTTCGTATTTCTGTGGATGTTGGCCTTTCTTTTTGAAGCATGAGCACAACATTCACTTTTTGCTGAGGATGTTTTGCTAGTGGTTTGCACAGGTTCGTCCAATGAGGTTTTGGTTCCACTTGTGCTTGGCACATCATACCTTGCAGGCTCATTTAGTGGTTTGGGTATATATCTACCTTTCACTCTCCATGAGGTCTTCTGAGATAGGCGCTTAGTCTCATCAGCGTTGTCTATTGGGGCTGACCAGAAAAACTCGTCACATCCGCCAGCATTGTCTTCTTCCACCATAGCTGTCAATTCTGCAGTTTGTTGTGGAGTGACACCCGGAACTGTGTAGACTTGATTTGGTGTGGTTTGTACCTTTTGGTACACAACAACTTTAGTTTTGAGAACTTTGGTCTTGTCAGTAGACGAGCGAGCAAACTCAACAGAGTTTTCAGAAATCAAGTTTTTGCGTGACTTAGGTTCGCTTTGACAAATTCTGAACAGTCCACCACATCCTCTACAGAGATTTCACTCAGATCATCATCCTCATTAAGTTCAGATGCATTTTCAACATCAATTTTATTTTTTGAACTTAATTTGGCATTCAAAGAGTCAAATTTATGTACGGTTTCGGTTCTTAATTTCAATCTATCATTTTCGTCTAACAGCTTTTTGAGTATGTCCTTGTGGTCTTTGTACTTTATGTAGGATTCAATTTTGTCCAGACCTATTTTATATGTTGGAGATACCTCGTCAGAAGATACAACACTTTCACAGTTGTAGGCTTCATCATCGATTTCATCCTCCTTAAACTCAAGGAAGGGTAAAATCATGCGATGTATCTTCTTCCCTATTTGACAATCAAGATGCAACTGAGTGATGTTAAAATAGAGTCTTTTAGCAATTAAACAAAACACATTTCGTTGTTTAAGAAGTTTAAGATTGTCTCTTTGCAAATAAATTGAATCATCCTTAGATCTAATCAACTCCGTCTCCTTTTGCTCGATCCACATCCTCCTTTCCTCACTCTTTGATGAAATCCCGCTAATTTGATCAGTTAGGTTAGAATTTGTGACACGGGTTTGGGTGAGACTGCTACTTATGCTTGAAAATTTAGATTTTAAGTTATTTAATTCCTTTTCATAGTCAGTAACGGGTATTTTTAGAGAAGCAAGAATATTTTGTACCTTTTTTTATCAACTCATCACATTCGTTGATCTGTGCGCTGACAGGTTTGGCAGCAAAACACATGTCCTCTCGCTCCTTCTCTCCTTTTACTCCCCCTTCGGTTGTATATCCTCTCATTTAAGACACACCTTCAGTCACCACAAAGCACCTTCCTGTTACATGTTCTTCTTTTGCCATCATAGCCTTCCCATGAGTGGGCTTCCTGACTTCTTCATCCTCTGAATCTGTGGACCAAACTTCCACACCACCAAATTCATCACAGTTGTCTGTATCCTGCACAATTAAAGCATTCATGGTAGCATTGTTAGTAGCAGACTTTCTTTTCTTGATTTCCTCCAGTCTTCTAAGGAGGTTCGCTTCCTCATTTTCTTCATTTATCTGTTCTTATTTCTTTCTCAGCATACAATCTTTTGCAAAATGGTTCTTGCCTCCACAGTAATGGCAGTCGAATCCTGAGTCTCCTCCAACTTTAGCTTCTTTCTTTGACTCTTCAGACTTTGACCCAATCTTCGGTTCCTCCTTGATCTTTTCGGCCCTATAACTACCCTGCCAGTTTCGGTTCCTGTTGGCTGGGAATTTCTTCTTAATAAATTTTCTAGGATTAGACACCATCATGGCATATTCTTCACCGGTTAGATCATAATTGGCAAGATCCAATTCCTCTTCTTCTTCAACCGAGATTTTTCCTTTAGAGACAAGAGCTAAAGAACCCAAACTGGAAACCAAATTCGTTTCCTTAGACAGTGCACTTTCATGGGATTTCAAAATACCCACTAGTTTTGCCAGAGAATATGACTTGAACTGTTCATGAGCTTTAACTATAGATACAACAGCCATCCATTTGGATCTAAGACCGTTCATGAAAGTAACCTTTTGTTCGATATCTTTCTTTTCAATCCCATGCTTTATCATTTTACTTAAAAGATGATTGAAGCGATCAAAGGCTTGAACAAGTTTCTCTTCAGGCTTCTGCTTAAAGTCTCCAAATTCAGATAGCAAGAGAGTTTGAATTGAATGTTCCAAGCCTTTGTCAGTGGAATACAATTCTTTTAATCTGTCCCAGATCTCTTTAGCCGTGGCACAAGAACTTACCAAACGAAACGTATCTGACTGCAGCGCAAACCTTATCATCCTCAGGGCCTTGATGTTGCATTGAAACTTTTCCTTCTCGTCTTGAGGAATATATTTGACATCGTTAACAAGCTGATTATACTCTTTCTGAGTTTTGACAATCTTAGAGGTGCTTGAGTGAGAGAAAGGGCCAACAGTGATTGCTTCCCAGATCAAGTATCCATTATCCTCCGATCCGATCACATAATCTTCAAAGTGATGCGTCCAAACTTCATAGTCTTGTGTATACAAGATTGGTATCCTTGTCATAGAACCAATGCTGTTGGAGATGTTGATTGGATTGATTTGTGATACATCCATGGACATTATAATGACTTTTGATCGATTACCTGTAAAAGATCAGACTTGTAATATATCATTAGGGTTAGATAAACGATTAATGAGATACGTCAATATGGAATGACGGCTCAATTAATATCAATCAATGCGGAATTAAAAACCCTAATAACTTCTTCAACAGAAGAGATGTGTATGAATTACACAGTCTCCTGCTCTGATACCAATTGATGAGAATTAAATTCTAGATCGATTAGATCTTTCACAGGTATGATTATGAAAATCAAACAAGACAAATACAGTAAGTGAATGAACACAGAATGGAATCAAATGTATGCTTATGATTCAATAAAGTTACGCCTCAGCAGATCTCGATGAACAACTTCCGTTGTAGAGGTGAGCTAGGGTTTACAAAAACCTAGAGAGAAAAATTATAAAAGCGTTAACATCTAAGACTGCATGCATGAAGCTTATATACTAAACCCTAGAACAAAAACATGCACGGTTGGAAAGGCCCAATACCGGCAATCAAAACCGGGCTAAGGACCGAGCCCATGACGCAATCTAATAATCCCAACATTAGGGTTTCCACATAAAATGATGATTCGGGTTAAGTGTTCTTACTTAACCCATTAAGGACATAATCCATTAAGTCCACCCCACTAGGCCAAACATACAGTGTAATCGGGCATAAGCATAACATCAATCCAATGGTCCAAAATGTGGGACCCAAAAAGTCCAAACTAACATATCCAAAATTAGGGTTTTCTAAACCCTAATTAGTGTTTCCAACCCAATTGCGTCCCAATCAGCCCATTGGTTAAGTTTTTAGGTTAATTAGGGTTTCACCAGGCAGGGTACCACCCATTGCCACCTCGGGCAGTGGTGGTCGATGACGGCTCACGGCGGCAACCACCACCCTGCGGAGGTGGTGGTTCTCAAGTCAAAATGCGATAACAAGCAACAAATTCATTATTTTATGCAGAAAGGCACACATTCACGCATTAACTCATGCACACCACCACCCAACACGACGGTTGGTGGCGGCAGAAGGCGGCTAAAAAGGAGAAGTGGCGACAACCACAATGGTTGGCTGCCACGGTGGTCGTTCGTGGTTTTCAGGCCAACAAGCACACCCACAATATATAGCCACATCAAAAATACAAGTTACAACTGAAATACACACATATACATCGCATTACAGCACCAAAATACACACCTAATTGCGAAATTTGAAAACAGCCCCCCTTCACTGCGGCATGTGGAGGACATAGCGATTGGCAGCAACACGACAACCGCTCGGAGCCGCGGCGTCGGCAACGGATCATTAACAGAATGAGATGGAGAAGAGAAAAGGTGTTGCGTTTCCTTCCGAGTACAGCGGCAACGGTAGCAGAAAATAACATCCTCCCATTCACGGCCATAGTCATCGCCGATAATGAGAAGTACGATGTGCAAGATGACGACTCACAATGGCGGTGAGGAGGTGATGATATACGTGGTCGCTGGAACAGTAACACGTGAAGTCCACCACTCCACAAAGGTCTTGAGGTATTCCAAAGTGGGGGAAGAATGAAGGTCGACGGTGGCTCCCTTGGCGGCCTTGGCTGATCAAAAAAATGAAAAAGAACCATGGTGGTGGTTGGGAGGTCATAATTGGCGGCTGACTCCTAATGATAGGGTTAGGGTTAACATGGGCAAGTAAGGTGATAGGTTTTAACCTATCTCAATTTGAACTTCTTAACATTTTGACACTTCCGGCCCTCCCCCTAAATTCTTTTCAATCCGAGTCCATATTTTTGTCTTTTGCCATTGCTTCCAAAAATCTATTCCATTTAAATCCAATAATTACCAAACATCCCTCATCCTTCAGAATTCTTTACAAAATAAATCCTATAATTACACTTTGAACCCCCAAAAGTCCAAATTATATCATTTAACTCTACGAAACAAACACCCTGCTAAATTGTTATGAATTTTAGGGCTACTATAAGATAATATAAAATATAAATTTACATCTTCGGATTTAGGGTTTAGTATTTAATAGTTTTATTTTAAACGGAATGTTACAACTCTCCCCCACTTAAATTAGATTTCATCCACAGAATCATTCCTTACCACTCCTGACATGCCAAACAACTTGAGCAACATGGCCACAACCACAAGCATACCCCATCCTTTCCAAGGCAACCAAAATCATCCCTCGCAGGGTTCTAAAACCCGAATTTGAACGGATTCCTTGAAACATCATCACATCTACTCAATTTGAAATCTGGAATCTTGAGATGGTCTGTCTCCCTGACAGACCGCCTACACTGAATCATTGCCGAATTCATTGCACTTATCTCCGAACTGGCTAATCAACTTCTGATACCTTGAGGTTCCCACTAGAAAACAGAGTCACAGACCAAATTTCCCTACAGTACAGTTATACTTGACAGAAAGCTCAGATAATCCTTCGAGTAGGAGACTTATCCCTACAACGATTAAGACTCGGACAAGAGTTGCGTAATAGGGTAAAATCAAGTATTTTGAGATTATTTAATCCTGCTATAAGAGGCTTGGCACCTCCCAATCCACAAGCTACTCCCACAAGGATCCCAAATCACTACCACTACTCGGAACATCACATCGCCTCCTAGCTTTTTTTCTTAGCAACTGAGGCGTCCCTAGATCCAACTTGTCTGCCCATATCCAGAATATTGGATTCCTACCAGGTTGCTGAGCCAATCGACCAATCTTGCTGTCGCCCCACACGACCTCTAAGGGCAACTTCGACTAGCAGTAACTCTCTAGTTATATCTCCACTCAAGGTTCCATCCGGTCATAGTATCCTGATAATCTGTTGGCATCGAATCCAATACGAAAAGTGAATACTACCAGAATAATTGTTGTCTTACATCATGCCCAGTCTCTAACGACCTACCATTTCCTGATTCCAATCATGTGGTGGTCTACCCACAATCTTGCGAATTGGCCCACCCTGGCCTAAGCATCTGAAAGGATCTGTGAATGCTATGGATCATCTTGCAGTCTCACAACACTTCCCACACCGCCAGTGAATGCTAGAGCTACCTCGCAGTCTTACAACACTTCCTACACTATCTAACTACTAGTGAATGTTACGGCTCCCCTGTAGTCTTACAACACTTTCACCCCAACTGACTACTGGTAAATGTCACAGTTCCCCTATAATCTTACAACACTTTCACACCCAACTGACTACTACTGAATGCTACTGCTCCCCCGTAGCTTTACAACACTTTCACCTCACCAAAATTGCAACCCTATACCTTACACCTAATCTATCAATTCAAATACACTCAAAGTCGAGCACACACTCGACCAAACACCCCATGATGAACTCGAGTTATGCATGGGACCCCGACCTGGTTCCCCGAAGCCTGCTATCAACCACCAAGAGAACGTGATCTCAATGTTGGTAGGTTTCCCGGACTTCCAACTAACACAATCTTCAATCCCAACAATCGCTTGGGCCATCTTTCTTCCCGAAGAGGATGCGAAACATATCCTAGTTTCAAAACCGCTCCTACATCTCAATCCCGAGACGATTCTCCCCCACTTTGGATCGACTAAATTCTCAAGGCACGTGAGAATTGAAGGATTCCCAATCCTTCTTACCTTACAACGACCGATCCGATGACATCCAACGCTTACCAACTAGTGCTCCGTCACTAGCCAATCCCCAAAAGACCACACAACTTCTAAAGACCAGATGAATACTTCATGAATCTCAGTGAAACCGATAACCCCTGATAATAGATGCTCAAATCTTGAAATCCAAATGACAGATGCTCAGACCAAAACCTTAGCAATAGACCACTTCCCTTGGCGACCCCACAAGATAATATGAGCACAATGACTGAAACCACTGAATCTTGACGATAGTAGATAACCACCTTGTTGAACGCTATCCACAGACCTTCCACATAATGCTCCTGAACCGGTCTCGACCACAAACCATGATAACATTGAACACTCCAAACCAGCTAAAAGGGCAGCGACCTTTCACTCATTACTAATGATTCACGGTATACAGATGGCATATAACATTACTTGAAGATATAACTAGAACATGAGCAAAGAAATGAACCGAATATATGCTCACCCAAACTGACGCAAATTTCTCACAACCATAAATACTGATATAACGGACCTAAGAGAAGACAAAAGACACATATCTGCAATATTGCCTGATGGAGTCCTAACCTCCATTGTCTGACACTGCAAAACTCAACTCCTCTCTGTTGGGGCTCCTGCCCTATCTTCCCGTCGATCAATGATCCTCAAAATAGTCAGAGCAGGCGCGCTCACTACTCCTTCCCTCAACATCAGACAGTCGGCCTTCTTGTGGACGACCTGATCGCATTAACAACATAATGGGCTTGCCCCTTGAAGGAAATCCCTGCTAACGTCACCAACCCTACCACACTTGTAGCAGCCCAACCCCTGGAACGAAAAAAATCCATCGTGCAGTTTCCCGCACGTACTACACTGAATCTGACCCTATTGGCCTCTCAAAAGCTTATCGAAAGTCTTGGGTATCTTCCTGGGACCCTCCAATATATGCACCTGATCTGACCCTCTCTTCCCAATGTGCTCCAAATTGAACACCAACTCTTGGGGTCTAGACATCATATCATTCAGGGTCTTGCACCCCGAAACTCACGAACTCCTTGTTAGACGTATACCTCCGCATGGAATGCGCCCAAGCGCTCATCCACGATCTCCAAAACAGAGTGAGAGGTCTTTGATGAACTAAACTCTCGCAACAACTCGCTAATCGGCTTAGCACCCGCACCTAAGACAGAACTCGAACCTAAACCATTTCCCTGCAAGCTCATCTCCTAACTAGAAATCAACAAGCCAACAATCAGAACATACCCAAGAATCCACCTCCCATAAGCTTCTTAGATTCTCCAAGACTCTTACCAATTCGAGTATGGATCTTGTGCTTTTAGTAGAACGAGCCCAATACTACCTTCCATACCAATCCATACATTCCTCAACAATCCTCCTAAATCCTCTAAGTCACTTCCTCAAACCGATGCATCTGAAACTCACTAAACCACTTTACTAATCAACTGAACATATCCTAGGCTTTCCTAGGTTCCCGAACCCACCCAGTCCTCAGTTGCTGAAGGATTCCCATTAATGTCAACTAGCTACTTCATGAATATAGACACATGCAACAGAGATCAGATAATCCTTCAAGTAAAAGACTCATCCCTGGAATGGTTGGACTCAGATGAGAGTTGCGCAATAGGGTCAAGTCCATCACTCTGAGGTTATCCAGCCTGTGCCATATGTGACTTAGCATATTCACTTAGTAGCGAACTCACACTGCTAAGAGTCCCACAAATCACAAAGCAAGCAACATTTGGGTAATGGTAAACTAACCAACATACTCCAATCCATGAAACTATCATAGAACATTCATCCCACATAACACAATTCATGCTATCCACATCTACCCCCACTGTCGACTGGTTTATGCATGCAAATTATACACAGGACAGGATCTAATAGATTGTTGAATAATAGATTATACCCTAGGACCACAACCAGACAAGGAACAAGAAAAAAGGCCAAATTAATTATTCTAAAGCTATAAGATCCTAACCGTATACAATTTTTAAAGTATACACTTAGTAATTACCAATACCAATAGTCATTCCCATTCCAGCATAACATCCAGTATCCCCAAGGCTATAAGCATCACATATTAGGCCAATCAATCACTAACTAATCAGCACTAGCATGCAAGTCTACCGGCTCACACATCGTACATACAAAGGCATCTCTCCTAGCCCTAACTAGTATGCGGTTCACATATTCATAAATCAAGTCATAACAGATAACATATATGGCAACTATAGGGAACACTTACTTGAGCTCAGCCGATTGCATGCACCACACACTTTCTTGTCTTAGATAACTCTTTCCTTGAAAATGTTTTACTTTTGAAAACTTTACAGATCCTCGGTTTGAGTTCAGATACACCCAAAAAGCATGTCCGAATCCCTCAAACCAAGGCTCTGATACCAACTTGTAACGACCCAGAAATCCAGGGTAAAATTTCATTTTTCATTATAGTCAAACACAAATGTTACTTAATCCAACCATTAAAAAACATTTCTTAATTAAAATATTTATCAGAGTTACATCCCAAAATCACATAATGCGGAAACCATGGGTGTGTGTGTTGCGATCAAGTTGGTCCCTTCCTTTCCAAACTAATGATGCCTGAAACCATAAACAAAACTGTAAGCATGAAGCTTAGCGAGTTCCCCATAACATACCCTACATAATCCACATAACCAAATGAACCATATCAATCACATAAGCCATGCATATAAACATATAAGGATGCCGTAGACTCCATCCAAGGTCTTACTCCAGGATGTCGTGGGCTCCCCCTAGGGTCTTACACCTATGTGCCATGGGCACCCCCTATTGTCTTACTTAAAATGCCAGGGGCTCCCCCACATGGTCTGATATCCATGTGTCATGGGCTTCCCCCATGGTCTTTACCTGGAATGTCAAGGGCTCCACTACATGGTCTGATATCCAAGTGTCATGGGCTCCCCCATGGTCTATACATGGAATGTCATGAGCTCCCCCCACATGGTCTAATATCTAAGTGGCACGGGCTCCCCCTGGGGTGTTCCATGCAAGTATCACAAAGACAACTAGCATAACACATATCACATAAACAACTAACATTCCACACATCACATATATACTAGGCATATCAATAATGATTACACAATAATCATCATAACTAACTGAATGGGCCGTCCTTGGTGCCTTCGACTCATTGGTATGGTGAGGAGACTCACCTCACACTGTTGAAGTCCCACGGATAAAACTCTAGCTGCTGGATGACAAACTCACGAACTGTCCATATCAAAACAACACTAAATTAACCATTGCATAACCATAAATCCACACTTAGGGTAAAAGGACCATTCTACCCCCTAACCTAGCTTGGTTCAAAACCAAGACCCAAACTCACACTCTAAAGGCCCAAAATCCAATTAATCAACCAAGGGGCAACATATGGCCCAATTTTCCAAATTGGGCCTAAACCTCTACATGGTCTTACCTCAAGGTCCAACCATTTATTCTAGTCCAAACACTTGGCATTCCGATTCTCCAATATCTCATAATCATCAAAGCCCAAGTATAGCCCACTTATGGCCTAATTTTCCAAATTGGGCCCAAGCCTTTCCAATGGGCCTTATCCTAAAGCCCAATAATTTCCTTAGGTCATAAATATGTTTCCATTTGGTCCATCAATAAGCCAATCACCAAAGCCCAAAAGAAGGCCCAACTTGAAGGCCAAACATAATTAGGGTTTTCACATAAAATGACGATTAGGGTTAAATGTTCTTACTTAACCCATTATGGACTTAATATATTAAGTCCATCACCCCACTTGGCAAAATGTGGGACCCAGAAAGTCCAAACGAACATATCCAAAATTAGGGTTTTCTAAACCCTAATTAGGGTTTCCAACCCAATCGCATGCCAATTAGCCCACTAGTCACATTTTAGGTTAATAGAGGTTTCACTAGGCAGGGCACCACCCATTGCCACCTTGGGCAGTGGTGGTCGACGGCGGCAACCACCACCCCGCGGCGGTGGTGGTTTTCGAGTCAAAATTTGATAACAAGCAACAAATTCAATATTTTATGCAGAAAGGCACACACTCACACATTAACTCATGCACACCACAACCCAACACGACGGTTGGTGGCGACAGATGGTGGCAAAAAAGTAGAAGTGGCGACAACCACCATGGTTGGCTACCAAGGTGGTCGTTCGTGGTTTTCTGGCTAACGAGCACACCCACAATATATAGCAACACTAAAAATACAAGTTACAACTGAAATACACACATATACATCGCATTACAGCACCAAAATACACACCCGAATTTGAAACTCGAACACAGCCTCCCTTCACGGCAGCATGCGGTGGACATAGCGATTGGAAGCAACACGACAACCTCTCGGAGCGGCGGCGGCGGTAATGACTCATTACTAGAACGAGATAAGAAGAGAAAAGGTGTTACGGTTCTTCCAAGTGAAGCAACAGCAGCATCAGAAAATAACGTCCGCCCACTCGCGGCCCTAGTCATCACCGGTAACGAGAAGTACGACGTGCAAGACGACAACTCACAATGGCGACGAGGCATCGACTGATATCCGTGGTCGATGGAACAGTAACACGCGAAGTCCACCACTCCATAACGGTCTTGAGCTATCCTGACATAGGGGAAGACTGAAGGTCGACGGCGGCTCCCTTGGAGGCCTTTGCTGATCGAAAAAATGAGAAAGAACCATGGTGGCAGATAGGAGGTTACAAATGGTGGCTGACTCCTAATGTGAGGGTTAGGGTTAACATGGGCGTGTAAGGTGACGGGTTTTAACCCGTCTCAATTTAAAATTCCTAACATTTTGACACTTCCGGCCTCTCCTCCCTCTGTTACTTTCAATCCATGTCCTTATTTTACTCTTTAGGCCCTGATTCAAAAAATCTATTCATTTTAAATCCAATAATTACCAACCATCCCTCAGCCTTCAGAATTCTTTACAAATTAAATCCTAGAATTACACTTTTAACCCTCAAAAGTCCAAATTATATCATTTAACTCCCCGAAACCAACACCCTGCTAAATTATTATGAATTTTAAGGCTACAATAAGATAATATAATATGTAAATTTACATATTGGGGTTTAGGGTTTATTATTTAATTACTTAATTTTAAACATTATGTTACAAATAAGGTTTTTTTGTTACAACTGTTATAATTGACATTGTAGCGTTTTTATGTTATTAATAGTTGTAGTATTTATGCTTTTCATATATTTTTTATTCATTAAATACAAAGATTAACATACAATTTATATATAATTTACAAACCTTAAAATGGTCAATAAAATCATCAAATATTTTTTTTATATTATTTGCTATTCATTATATATAGAAGAAATCAATATATGTTTTATATACATTTATTAACATTGTTTTTTCATTTATAAATATTAACTCACAAGAGGCAGGTTCAAAGCGAACTAGCAAATCACAATACCAAATTTCAATTGTAGTGGCTAGAGATGCGTCTAACAAATCTTCAACCTCTACAGATCGACATGGGACAATGTCAATGCTTTGAAACGATTGAACATAAGCAAGATTGTAAACTTATTAATTTGAGGTAAATTTCAAAAAAAAAATCTTATACATTTGATTGATGCATTGTCTTTTTTCTTCTTATTTTTTTCATAGAAACCTAATAACTAGATCGTTGTTAGATCATATAGATTGAAAATTTACAAACTTGGAGTAAACTTAAAAAAATGATGCATTGATTTTTTACTTATAGTTTTTTTCTTTTTTGTGGAATTACTTAAACATTCTGGCAATTGCATTTTTTTTCTTGATCTCAATTGTCATCAAGTTGCATAAACATTCAAATATAAGCTACTATCCACCATCCATTTCAATACGGTAACCAAAAAATCACATCACAATATCAAACAGACAAAAAAACTTGCATTCTTTCCTTGCTACTCAAAAGTCAAAACTTAATCTTAGTGGGGGAGGGAACGTCATCTGATGCAATCAGGCAGGGGCAGAACGTAAGCGTTACAACAGGGGGGGCCGGAATCAAAACTTCATAATTAAATATATAAACAAATTGTATTTGGTTCAAATTTATGACATATCAAAAGTGTAAAAAAGAAAACAATATAAATATTGTTACATCATTTATCAAAGTGGAACGCGGCGATCTTTTGCATTTTTAAAGTCTTGTACAACTGTCTCTAAACTAATCTTTTCAGCAAGTTCCCGTTCGAAGTGCAAAACCAATGGGTCATTCAAAAACTCATCTTCCATTTTATTCCGTAACTTTGTTTTAATGAGGTTCATTGCTGAAAATGACCTCTCCGTTGTAGCAATAGAAACTGGAAGAGTAAGTACAAGACTAGCTACTCGATAAATAAGATGAAAGTTCGTTATTCTTCTAGTCTTTATCAGCCATTGACACAATTCTGACACAGATGTCAATAGTTTATAATCTGCATGTTGAACGAAATCAATCTCATAATGTTGAAGTTGTATCTTCAAAACTACTTTCTCTTGTTCATTGAAATCTTCAGGATAAAACTTCTCTACTAACTTCATTACATCACCACTTCGAAAGGGCTCATTAACACTTTTAGGATCTAAAGTTGTTGAAAGTCGAAGCAATTATGTTGATCTATCACTGAATCGATGATTTATTTCCATTAATTGACAATTAATTGCTTCATAAAATATATCCACTCGGTAATGATGTTCAAGTGTATGATCACTACCCTCGTTACGTGCTCGAGCCCCTCTACTAAAGTATGGAGAAGACATATCGGGGATATCAATGTTGCGCTCCTGACAAAATGACATAACAAGAGAGAGTAAACCATCCCATCTTTCATCTTTCATTTTTTGCAATAACAATTTGGTGGATGCAACTAGCCTCAATGCATTACAAATATCTTGAGATTGTCTTTGTAAAGATTGACAAAGCAAATCAGTGATCTTCATTATTTCTTTCTCGAGATGGAGAACAAAAATGAACTCAAATGTAGTAATAGCCTCATATGCTGAATCTACATCACCTTTGATTGAACCGGTTCCATCCTTAATAATTTTAAGTAAAACCTCACAAGTTGGACTAAACATTTTGATTAAGCTTAAAACTGATTTGCGGTGAGAACTGCATCTAGTATCACCAGCTCGTTGTAATGTACCAATTTGATTAAGACCTCTACCTGTCTCTAACTCGTCAATAGAAATCTTATATGCAATTTCCTCAGCTTGTGCATCTCTATGTTGGTCGGTACGCTTGGAGGAAGCACCAACAACATTGATAACAAAAGATAATCGAGTAAAAAACTTTTGTAATGCAACAACTCCTTGTGAAGCAGCCACTAATGCTAATTGTAATCAATGTGCAAAACAATGAACATAGTATGCATACAGACAATCATTTGAAATCAATGCTTGCAAACCCTTGAAATTACCTCGCATATTGTTTGCACCATCATACCCTTGACCACGAATTGACTTAAGATCAAGATTGTTACGTGACAATACAGAATAAATTGCATTCTTAAGAGTTTTTGCTGTAGTGTCAGGTACATGAACAAGCCCAAAGAAACGCTCCATAATAAAGCCATCTTTATTTAAAAATCTCAAAACAATTGACATTTGTTCTTTATTAGACTGATCACGTGCTTCATCAACAAGTAAACAAAATTTTCCACCATTAATCTCCGCACAAATCATCTTCCTCACCGTAGTTGATATAAGGTTTAAAATCTCTTTTTGAATTGATGGTGATGTATATAATGCATGTTTAGGAGCAGTACGAAACAATTCTTCCAACTCTATGTTAAAATCACCAAGTACCTTCAATATTTCACGAAAATTTCCTTTGTTTATAGAATCTTGTCCTTCATCGTGGCCTCTATATGCAATTCCTTGAAAGGCACACAAACGGACTGTATAAATAGTAGCCTTCAATCTCAATCTATTATTTTTACGCTCTTCTTCTGTAAATGTCTCAAACACATTCCATATATCTTGCGCCTCATTTAACAAATCATCACATGATTTTTGTGCAACATTGTGAAAAGATGTACACTCAGAGCCCATGTGCTGCAAAAAGGCACAACTTTTTCCACCAACTTTCTTCCAGTTCTGAAATCCATCTATAGTAAATGCTCGTTGGCCGTAGTGTCCCATTCCAGAAGCTTTGTTGAATAGAAAACACGGAAAACAAAATGCAGCATCTAAGCTCTTCGAATATTCAAACCAAGGAAATAACTTAAACCAAGAAACTTGAAAACTACGTTTATGGGTTTCAGGTCCAGATTTCGGATATACAGAAAGTGTTTGTTGAAAGGGACCAAGATTAATATATGCTCGCATAATAGTATCTCGTTGACTAACAGGATAATCATAAATTTGCTTACGCAAACCAGGATCTCGTTCTAATGTACTAAGATCAATTTCATTATTTTCAAGATGAGTTTTTTTGAAACGGTTCTCACGAACATTAGGCATGGGGGAATCTTCATCCAAAACAATCCCCGACAGGTTTTCAGAATCTTGAGTAGAACTTGAGTGTTTTCTTTTGAAAAATCCATCAATAGTAGATTGTTTTTTCATGTTGATATAAACTACACAACCAAATTTACTAACAATTAACAAATAACAATATAAAATATATACAAATGGAGTATTTTATTTTCAAAAAATAATATAAAATGCATATAATTTTAATTTGTTTCATATGATAATAACAAATATAAATACACACAAATATATGATAATACTATATATATATATATATATATATATATATATATATATATATATATATATATATATATATATATATATATATATATATATATATATATATATATATATATATATATATATATCATCCGTTCAAGAAAACTTATATACAATTAAATAAAAACCATTTAAAATAAATAATAAAAGTAATAATTATTAATCTCTTAAATCAATAAATACTATTGTCTTGTATGTATTATAATCAACATGAACCATTTTCTGCTTTTTCTACTTTATTTATATGTTGTTGACAGACAACAGAGAAAAATCAATAAATAGACCTACCTATAAAGAAAAGAAGAGTCAAAAAACTAAATACTTTTAACTGAGAATGGAACGGAGATCTACGAAGAAAATACTTGGGGAAAGGCGGAAAGCTCCAGCAAGTTAGCACTCAAGCGCACGGCGGTTGGCGGTCAAGTCTCAATCCAGGCTCCGACGACTAGTAAAGAGGCGAGAGGGAGTACGGTACGAACAACCGGAGACCGGAAAAAGTACAAGACAGCAATAGCCTTAACAGGTGAAGTTTTTCCGGTGAGTTTCGAGACGTAGTTTTTCGACGGCCGGAATAAATTTTGGATTTTGGTTTTCGCTTTTCAGTTTTGTTAAAGGGTTAAACCGATGTAAATTTGATTAGATTTTGGGGTTTTTATAGATTTTTATAGATATTGAGTTTCCTTATTTTATAAATTCTACAGAAACAAGGTTGTTTTGATTTTGTTATTGATCTTCCGGAAATTTTGTTACTTGTTATTCCTATCCAGATTGCATAGCTTTAAGATATTATTTATATAGACTAATAGACATGATCTGGAAACCCGGGGGGGGGGGGGGGGGGGGGGGGGGGGGGCGCAAATATGTCATTCTAGTTATTTTTTTCAACTTGGTTATGCATATATGGGTATTAGGAGACCCAAAAGCAGGGAGGCCATGACCTCCCCGGCCCCTATGACGATCCGCCCCTACAATCAGGAGCGTTTAAAGAAGAATTTCAATCCGAAATTTGAACTTTTAATAAATTAATGAAGCAACTGTTTAAAAAACACAAGATAAGTCACTTGAAAAGTCAATTGTTCTAAACTTTGAAGTTATCATTTTGCATTCATAGTTTGTAAATTAGTAACCTACATTTGGTAATTAACATAAGTATATGACATATAATATAATTACATAATTTGTATTTGATATAACTAATAAAAAATTTCTTTTTTGGTCCTTATACATATGCATTGGATTGATGCAAATGTTTTTTTTTTTTACATAATTTTTTAAAATCTACTGCACATTACACAATGACAAAGTGGAATAAAAAATTTGAATATGCAACAAAAATGTATTTTTTTAATCTTTTTTTTTTAATATTAATTCTGAAATATAGGGAATATTTCCATTGATTTAATAAAAATAAAAAAATAATAATAACTAAAAGATAAAAATAATATTTTTTTTTTCAAATCAATGAAAATATTTCTTATATTTCAAAATTAACATTAAAAAAAGAACTTTTCAAAAAAAATGAATTTTTAATACAAATTCATGTCTTTTTGTGTATATGCATAATTAATTAATAAAGATATATATATATATATATATATATATATATATATATATATATATATATATATATATATATGCATATACACATGTACAATTTAAGAAATATTATTAATGCATCTATATGCATAAGAGAAAACATATATATATATATATATATATATATATATATATATATATATATATATATATATATGAAAAAGTATATACATACGCATATATACATATGCAGAAGAATAAATATGCACATAAGGCAATTAAATACATAGGATTATTATGTATATGCATATGCATATTCATAAGTATATGACATATTCATTAGCATAAGTATACGCATATACATATGAATAACTATATGCATGTGTATATAAATGAGTATATACATATGCATAATAATAAGTATATGCATATGCATATGCATAATAATAAATATATGAATATGAATAATTTATGCATAAGAATAAGTATATGCATTTGGATATGCATATGCATAAAAATAAGTATATGCATAAGGAAATTAAATACATATGATTATAATGTATATGCATATGCATAAAAATAAGTATGTGACATATGTATATTCATAAGTATATGAATATCCATATGTATATGCACATGCATAAGAATAAGTATATCCATATGAATAAATATATGTATTTGCTTATAAATAAGCATATGCATATGCATAAGAATAAGTATATGCATATTTATAAGTATATACATACACATATGAATAAGTATAAGCATATGCATATGCATATGAATATGAATAACTATATGAATATGTGTAACATTCTAAAATCTGGATGCTTAGAAAGTCAGAAAGAAAAGGAAATAAGTTAAAAATTGACAAATAGCAATAAAAGGCAAAATGGTCAAAGTGCTAAATCAATTATTGTACAGAACCAACAAGAGATATAATAGTAAATATGTGGTCATTGTACGAGTTATATAAATTTTATATGCTTATTGTGTAACGGATTAAGTTCAAGGGAAAAAGTGAAAGAATATGAAATTTTTAATTCCATATAAGAGTGATAAAATGCCAACTTCGAGACCATAAAAGTCAACCCTGGAGGAAAGGCTAGGAAAAAGGGTACAAAGGTAACTTGTAGCAGACTTGAAAATGATGCAATAGAAAAAAGAATCAGCTTAAAAGGAGTTCATATGAAAAATGTACTAGGTTGCAAAGTTGGACAAAAATTAATGAAAAAGTTGATTAAGGAATTTGACAGTTACAACGTGCAACTTTGGAGCTTAATAAGTCGATATTCATAGCTAAATATAAAAAACATTATAAAGAAAAGTTTTAGCCTATAAAACGAAGAGTACACTGGAAAAAAATCAGAGAAAATGGGTATGTAATGAATGAGATATGGTCGTTTGAAGTTGGTTGTTCAAACACTTGAAATATTGTAATATTCTGGCTTGTCATGTTCACAGTTGAATAACTCTTGTTCTAGACATATTCAGACGAAACAAATAATATGTAACTTGTAGTACTCTTAACAAGCTTTCCAACGATATAATGTTTTCCCAAATTGGAGTTCGTATGGCCGAGTAACGAGGTTGGAAAGATAAGGAAAAATAATAAATGTTGGGATATTCCGATTTGGTATTTTCCACGCATTGTCCATGTTTTTTAAGATAATAATAAGAAGAAGAAAAGTTGTAGAAAGCATAATAGTTACTTGAAAATTGAAAGTATTTTAAATCAAAACAAACGCATCAGGTCAATGAATCACTTCAAAAAAAGTTACCTTATGTATACTAATGTGATTCTTCCCACATCAAACAAGATTTTGTGTATATGTAAGAGGTGATGAAGAAGCTAAAATTAAAGACTTATGTTTTTGTTGTTATAAGACTTTTGTTTTTCAAATAAACATATGCATCATATTGATGCATATTCGTAACACACTGTAAATCCCTAATCTGCTTGTGTATCAATCAGATCCATTTGATGGTGCGGAATCTCAATCAAACGGATGATGCCAGATCAAATAGAAGAGAAGGAGAAGAAGAAGATGATGAATCTTGTATGTATTAATATGAATGAAGATCCGGATACAAGATTCACACACACTAACACACACTCTTTTTTCTCTCTCTGTAGAACACCTTCAAATGCACACACTTAAGCGCCTTTAGTGTTCATCAATCTCTAATCCTCACTCCCCTCACCAATATATATATATATATATATATATATATATATATATACACGGGAAACATGGGCCATAAACCTGTTTACGGCCGTAAACACGCACCGACCATAAACATCTAAACAATACATAAAAATACAATTTCTCAGAAAAGCAAAGTATAAACCAAAATATTGACCCAACAATCTCCCCCTTGGTTTATAGCTTTCTTTTCTTTTCTTAAATGACCCAACAAGCTCCCCCTAAAAAGTAGCTGGCTTTTCTTGTTAATCTTCATCGAGAGCTTGGCTTCAGCATTTATCTTCAATGAATGACTTCATCTTGAGCAGTTGGGCTTTTCTTCAGAGTTTGGCTTTGAACGCACGTCGGGTGAGGAGGCTTGACGTACTGATTCTTGAAGGATAGCGCTTTCAGCTTGATAATCTTCAGAGAGAACATCAGAGAGAACAAATCTTCTGGATCACTTCAGCAGGTTTAAGATAGCAGCAGACTGGTTGAGGAGGCTTCAATGCAATCTGTCACATATTCTTCAATTTCAGCTTCACCTTGCTTCTGGGGTTGAAACATTGAATGTCGAAAGAATAATCTTCATTTCTTGCTCCTTCGAATGCGAATTCTTCGATGCTCACGGACGAGGCTTTGGCTCAGAAATCTTCAACACAAACTCCATGAGACTTATCTATACCTGAAATCACTTTTCAAGACAAAACAAAACTAAAAGAAAACTTAGCACACAAATTAAAACAAAAAACAAAAATATTTTTTGATTTGATTTTTCTGAACAAGAAATAAAACAGAAACAACACTATTTTTGGATTTTTAATTTTTCTGATTTTTTTTATTTTCATTATTTTTAATTTTCAATTCTCCCTTAATATATAAATTAGAAGAAACTATGACAAATTTAACAAAAATAAAAATGATATCTAACGTTAAGAGTGATTTGGGATCAAAGTTTTTAGACAGCCTTTATCCGCTTGTCGGTACCTTCTATCTTCACGTCTTTGTTTGGTCGATCGCCGGTATTGTTGTTCACTTAAACACGAAAAATTGTGACAATTTTAGGACATACTAATAATTGTAAGACAAAGTGATCCTAAGTTCCTAGATATTATATCTGATCCTAAGTTCTTAGATACTATATCTTAAGGACCATTCATCTGACGACGACCAGGGATATTGTTGTCCACCTAAATTGAGCAGCGACATCTATAGACAATCTTTGAATGTTCAATTTTAGTTGTACTGGAACATGTTTCCCGCTTCCTGATATGCCCCAGTAATCAAGGACTTCCAGAGTACTCCTTACATCGGATGAGCAGACAATCATTAGGAGAGAAGATAGATTCAGATTATTATAACTTATTGTTTCAGAGGGGTTGAGAAGTAGAAGGTTGCATATGCTGTGTACCAGGTCGGATTGGAAGTCACGCAAAGGAGACAGCATATGGCTAACAGATAAGAGGAATTTCATATATATATATATATATATATATATATATATATATATATATATATATATAACATGTAGAGAAATAGAGTTGCATATGTTGTGTACTAGGTCGGATTGGAAGTCACGCAAAGGAGACAACATATGACTAACAGATAGAAAGAAAGAAAACGATTTTCTACAGACCTAATTTATCGGAATTTACCAGTCGCCCCATCCAACCGGAATTAAGGATAGAATCTACACGTTCAGGAAAAGTTAAACCACGGTTCCAAGTACGGGTTCACTTAATGTGACGAGTGGATTCCCATATATATATCTCCCTGCTCAACCTATCCGAGCGTCATATTATCAGGCTGAACGGATCTAACTAGGACAAAATTTGTCAAGACTAAGAATTTCTTAAGTTCAACTCTACCTAGTCAAGTCCATTTAGAATCTTTCACGCCTACCGACGCATCAAACCAAAGCAAAGACCCTTCAACTTTGGGTACGTTACGCAGACTCAGGTTGCCTGTTATCACTTGATAATATCACTTCCCAAACAAAATCTCCCCCAAGCACACTTCATAACCAACATATTTTTGATTTTCTGATTTTCTAATGTTTTTTATTTTATTTTTTATTTTTTTGAAAATTTTCTAATTTTTGTTTTGTTTTCATTTCTCCCCCTAAATTTGTGCATAGGAGAAAATAGTAAATGCGCAAATTTGAACTATCCTAAAACAAAAATTAGGCTTTAAAGCGAATCAGCTTAAGAAAAACTCAGGAGTATAGAGAAGAAAACTCAAACCGTAAGTCGCCGATTAAATTTGCATCCAGAAGATCTGAGAACAACACGCGTTATCTCAGAACAGATCCGAAAATTCTTCATGTCATTAAGCACTAACCCCATGAGTGATCTCTTCCTTTCTTCCTTTCCCGCAAAGGACACATTCTCCCAAACAATGTTTTGAGTGTTGTACAGTTGAGAGATGTCTCCTATCATGTGCCAGGAACAGCCACTACCAACAAACCGAAGTCTGATGATAAGCCTCCATAGTTTCTCCGACACAGAGCGGGATCAGTTGGTCTTTGGAACCCAGTCCATTTTGAAACTGGGTCGACCTTTGTCATCCTTGCACGATACTCTCTCCCATGACATATCATGTTTATCACAAACGAAAGATGAAGAAATATTAGATTCATTAGTTGATTTGGGAGAGTGAGCCTTTGAAACCCATTTGTAGTTGGGTTTAACCCATTTCTTTTTCGATCTGATGGGTGGCTCAGTACTTGCTTTAGAACTTGATGTCCGTCGTTGAGATGAATTTGATTTTGGCTTCACGGGAGCATCTCTTGGATTGGACTTCTTGGCCGACATTCCCTTCTGGCCCTTGGGATTCGGATTCATGGCCTTTGGAGTTTGATTCTTGGCCTTGGGAGTTGAATTCTTGGCATTCCAGTCGTCAATGTCTTATCGTGATCTCGAGGGGTTTCTTTTGAAGTATCTCCCTCTTGGTGTGTTCTGCCAGCCTTGTGCATGGTAAGGAACGTATGCGCGATTTGGACAATTTCTAGCAATGTGTCCAGGTGTTCCACAGTGAAAACATGTCTTTTTCTTCACTGTGAAGTTTTTTCTTTCTGCCCCTGGTGGCGTATCTTTTCCTTGTTTCTTATTGTTCCCACAAGCACAATTGCAACAAGAACTCTGTTACGTGGAATTGGTGGCCTGTATTTCTCAACGGCATGTTGATCAGAAGCAGTTGAGTTTGAAGCAACAGATTCAGAGTTCAAGGAGATGTTGGTTTGTTCAATGTTGTTCTCTTTGTTCTCATTTACATGCACATAAAGTAGAAGCTTTAGTATTTTCAACTTGAATACATCCTGACACAAATCCAGCTGGTTTGCCATATCGAAGATGTGTCTCCCTGTCAATTTTTTCCTGTGTCATAGGGATGGACGTGTAGTTATGATTGAAAGGTGGAGGAACACTATCATATCCTAGACCCTTGTTTTGATTATCTTTGAATTTTAATTGGGTTTCAAATAAGGACTCGACTGTCTTACTTGACGCAGTATAATTTTTGAAACTAACTGTCTGTTTTTCCACACTTAATTTTCAAAGCGTCAAGTTCTTCGGTTACAACATCAATTTGTCTCTTAATATAGTCATAAAGTTCACATTTTTCACTGTATTCTATCTGAATTCTCTTAAAATCCTTTATTTTTGTTTCTAACTGGGCCTTCAGGGGTTTCTGTCCTTTCTTGAGTTGATATCCTTCATATTCAGGTCCTCAACTTCTCTTTTTAATAAATCATTATGTTCACGAAGAAGTTTAATCGTAGCTTCACATGATTGAGAAGATGAAACTTCACATGATTGAGAACATGAAACTTCATTGATCGGGAGGTTTGTGGAACTCATTGTTTTTCCACACTTCAAAGCGTGAATTTCTTCAATTATATCAGCTAGACTAAGACGATTGAGATCTTTTGTCTTCTTGATGACAGCCACGTTCATATTCCACGATTTCGGAAGTGAATTCAATAGCTTTTTGTTTATCTCAGATTTGGACAAGAAGATCTCAGCTATATTCATCTCAGTAGTGAGCGTAGTAAATCGCTGCAACTGAGTTTCGAGGGTTTCTCCAGGGATATAATCGAACATGTTGAAGTTTTGTCTTAACATCTCTTGACGACTCTCTTTCATGTCTTTAATTCCCTCGTAAACTTCAAAAACTATTAAAAGCACAACTAGAAGTCAAACTTAAATTTAAAAAGGCCATTTAACTAAAACTCAAAAGTCAACCTCAAAAGTCAAATTTTAAAAGTCAAACTTGAAAAGTCAAACCGAAAAGCTAAATTTGAAAATTTAAAAGTTAAACAAAAAGGTCAAAGTTCAAAGTCAAAGGTCAAACTTTAAAGTCAAAGACAAAATTTTAAGGAAAAAGAATCAAAAATAAAAGTCAAAAATTAAAAATTAAAATTTTATGGTTGAAAAAGAAATTTAAAAATGAAAGAAATTGATTTTTGGGGTTAAAAGTGTTAAAATGCGAAATTTGGTGCGACTGGGAGTGGTTTTAAAATAAAATAGAAAGGTATCTAACAAGTTGTTGGTTGGTTGAACTGGTAAGATGTGTTGCTGTCGAACCAGAGGTCGCTAGTTCTATACCCGGCACCCCCGAATACACTCAAATTTTTTCTTAATGTGCGAAGACGAAGACTGCAGCTTGCTGAACGAGATGCGAGACCGAGGCTCCGATGCACGAGCCGATGCGAGATGCTAATCCGAAGGCGAGGACCTGGTGCGAGGATGCTGAACGAGGCGAGGTGCGATGTGCTGATGCCAAACTTGGCTTGCTGCTGCTGAGAAGTGTATAAAGCTTAAACAATCAAAATGTTTAACAAGATCCCTTCTAGCTCAATTGGTTAAGGAGCGTTGTTTGAATTGTTGGAGGTCTCGAGTTCGAACCTTGGCACCTTAAAATCCCCTTTCTTTTTATAATAAAGAGCTGTTGATGCGAGGACGACGCCGCAAACTCCGGCGACCGCAAACTCGTTTCCGGCCGTAAACTCCGGACCGTAAAACACGAAGAACAAACCCCCCTTAATTTTTCGAGATCTATCAAAAAACGCAAGAATTTTTCCAAAATAAGATCAAATCGGCTCCAGATCTGACAAAAATGAGTGATACAAACCAAGCTCTAATACCAATTGTAAGTCCTCAAAATTGCTTGTGTATCAATCAGATCCAATTGATGGTGCGGAACCCAATCAGTTGGATGATGTCAGATCAATATAGAAGAGAAGGAGAAGAATAATAACTTGAATCTAATGTATTTATGATATGATTGATGCTCCTTACAATAGATTCTCTCTCACACACACTTCTTCTCACTCTAGTTTCTCTCACACCTTAGAATGCACACACTTAAGCTCCTTGGTGTTCATCAATCTCTACTCCTCACTCCCCTCGCCGCTATATATATAAATAAATAAATAAATAAATATATATATATATATATATATATATATATATATATATATATATATATATATATATATATATATACACGGGAACACATGGGCCGTACACAGGGTTTACGGCCGTAAACACCCACCGACCATAAACAACTAAACAATACATAAAAATACAATTTCTCAGAAAAGCAAAGTATAAACCAAAATATTGACCCAACACGCATGGTTCCTGACATGTATTAAAATCAAATTATTCATTTTTATATAGGAACTTGACGAGTTGGAAGCCCCAAACTTGTCGAGTAGGAACGGAAATTTGGACGCATAACCTAAAGTCTACTCAACGAGTTAAGGGACTCAACTCGACGAGTAGGGCTGCTAGATTGAAACCCTAATTTTCAGGGTTTAGCACCCTATTTAAGCACCTTAACCACCACAGACTAGCCTCATTTGCATCCTCTATCGTCCTAAACCCTAGCCACGAAACCCTAATACATTTTTGGAGAGTTTTAAGCCATTTTGTGCATTCTTTGTGATTTGAAGCTTGAAAGGAAGGAGAAGCTTGGGGATTCAAGAGGAAGCTATTAGATCCGGAGTTTGAGCTGCATTTCTGACTCATTTGAGGTATAAAATTGATACCTTGGCTCTCTATTACTTAGATCTCCATTTAGGGTAGTATGTTGTCACTTTTGGGCCATATTGAAGTCATTTTCGGGATTTGAGTATATCATGAACTTGTGACTTCAGATATAGGTGCTCATGAGCTTATGAGGCTTAAAGTTGCCAGCTTTATCAAGCCTTGGCCCTTCCCCATGTCCTAGATCTCTTATATAGCTTAGTTTTGCTTTTTCTAGCTTCATAGCACCATGCATGGACGTAAACTTACCAACTTTACGTGGTAACTTAGTCCTAGGGGACCAGATCTATGGTTTGGAAGCATTGAACTTGATTGGAAACGACTAAATGGGTGTAGACTAAGGGAACTCGACGTGTTTTTCATGAAACTCGGTGCGTTGGATCATGATCCCCAACCATTTCTGATTCCTGAGCAAACTCAGTGAGTCTAGGAGACGACTCAGGGAGTTGGTCAACGTTTTTCGAGTTTTGAAGATTAAAGAACTTGATGAGTTCAAGGAAGGACTTGACGAGTTGTAGCGAAAAGTCCTGGTTCTATGGATAGGAGGAACTCGACGAGTTGGATCCCAATTTATGGTTCCTGATTCATGGAACTCGACGAGTTGGTGGACCAACTCGGCGAGTTGAATCAACCAGGATGTTGACTTTGACTTTGACCTTGACCAAAGTTTACCCTTAAAGGGGTTATGACTATGAAAAGGGTAATTAAATAAAATGCTTATGTGTAGGAGTCTAAGAGGGGTCGATTTCAGAGCAGGAGCCTTTGCAGCTATTTCCTAGTTATCGAGGTGAGTTTCCTTCCAATAGAAGTGGGTGAAGACACCAATGTCGGTTTACTAGTAGCTGATTATATATGAGATGATTGTCTTTGTGATAATTTTTTGATATGCCACTCTCTGTTATGCGTTATGTGCTATTATGCTATGATATTATAGGATAGTGGTAGGAAGGGTTGGACAGTCCCCGATTACCAGTTGAAAGAGACTGAAGGGGTAGGCCAGCACCTAGATATGCTAGGTAGTTACCGATTGAAAAACCCCGAATGGGTAGGCCAACACCCATATATACTAGGTAGTAGGAGGTTTATATGTATATGCTAGGATATTATGTGGTAGTGGTACGGGTGAAATAGTCCCCATATACCGGTTGAAATAGACCGAAGGGGTTGGCCAGCACCCAAATATGCTAGGCAGTTACCGGTTGAAAGAGACCAAAAGGTTAGGCTAGCACCCAGATATGCTAGGCGGTTACCGGTTGCAAGAGACCGAAGGAGTAGGCCGGCACCCATATATGCTAGGTAATATGTTATTGTATGGTATAGGGTATGATGGGGGAACTCACTAAGTGTCACACCCCGAAACCGAAGGCGGAAACGTCTTGGGGCGGAGGTGACTTCATGTGAATCATAACCAATGTACATAGTAAGCGAAGTAAAACACAAAACATTACATTACATAGATTTCATTACATCAGTTGAAAAGTAAAGTAGTACAAGTTTCATAGATATATAGTTTAAACAAAAGAAAGACGATTCTTCTACGCACTCCGTCTTCACCAAAAGAGATCGTCGGGTACCTGTCTAAAGTGGACCTGAGAATACAAGCGGTTTGAAAATCAGCATAAAGCTGGTGAGTTCATAAGCGGTTTATTTTATGAAAAGAACGAGTTCCTTTAGTTTCTTGAAAAAGTGGTTAACCAAGAAAATCCCATATTTTCTTAAGAGTTAGCTACTAAATCCAAATTGTAATGTAAAAGATGTACAATGAAAACATGATTGTTCTTATGAATTGTAAAGTTTAGTTATCTAACTTGCTACACTTTTCTGATTACGAACTACTGCTACTCAGGAAAATCCTATATTTTCCTACATGTGTAAGTGTGAACTATTACTGGTTCTATGTGAGCTAACTGATACTGATTCCGATTATGTTCGTTATTATCCATAGGAAAACCCCATGTTTTCCTGAATGTGTGTGTGTACTATTACCAATTCTGTGTTTGCTAACTGTTACCAATTCTGATTATGTTCATTGTTATCCATAGGAAAACCCCATGTTTTCCTGAATGTGTGTGTGTGTGTGCATCATTACCGATTTTGGTTATGTTCAGTATTCTCCCTAGGAAAACACCATGTTTTCCTGAATGTGTGTATGTGTGTGCCTGTCATCCTTGCACGTACATTAGCTTTACTACGAACATAAAGCTAGTAAATGAGTCTAAAGCGTTAATAATCTAGATTGCAAGTCCTTAACCATAATCAGACTAGATATGACTCGAGTCGTGGCCAGTATCCTTTTTATGACTTTCGTCACCCTTGAACCTTTTGGTTCGGCTGTAGCTAGCAGCCAGGTGCGGGATTGTCAGTCCCGTATAGACCTATACACTCAAGTCACGCTCTCCTATGTTCGGAGATTCTGGTTACAGGGGTAGTCCTCCACTCTCGTGCCATGGGACGTGTTACTAAGGACGTGTCTCCAATCTTTAAGATTTCTCATTACTTCTCGCCTAGGAGAAGTAGTATCTACGACTAACTAAGTTCTAATGAGCCTGTCCGTTACACTCGAGCCTAGGTATATTATTAAGGTCATTACACTCGAGTCTAGGTATTATCTAATGATGACTATCCATTTACACTCGAGCCGAGGTGCATTATTAAAGACATTACAATGTTCTATATTATCAAATGACTGATATCCTTTACACTCGAGCCTAGGTGTATTATTAATGACATACCGAAGTTTTATGATTTCTTTATGGTGTCTGACTTAATTTTATACTTGTGCCTATGGTATTTTATTACAGACTTTACAATGTTATATGTTTTCTATCTATATAAGTATGAACAATCAAATGTGAAGTATACAATATGACAGTATATAATAAGAATTGAAAATCGGTTTTTAAACAAATAACTCTGCAAGTTAAAACAGTTTGTTAAAAGGGTTTTCAATCCTTAAAAATGTACAAGTATGAAACCATTTAACTAAAATCATAAGTTTAAGTACAAGATATTCTTGTACTCTTGCTTGTATTCCCCCCCTGAAAACATTGAAAAACCATTGAAAAAGGGTAGGGGTATGAACTCATCGGACGCGGAAATGTGTCGAATGGGATGCTAAACATCAAACCGAGGCTTGAATACGAGCAATGCTCCTATGTAATATTAAATAATACACAAAGGTATCTAATTAGAATTTAAAACACTAATCATATACGATTTTACACTCCAAGATGCGAAAACACTTCAAATTAAGTGTTTGGAGTGACCCGGGTGACTTTTCTGGACATGAATGGCTAGGATATGGAGTTTACTCTCCAAGAGTAAACTCTAGGGAGTGTTCACGAACTTAAACACCTCATCCCCATGAGTTTACGGCCGTAAACTCATGGTGGGGTGTTTTATGAGCTAAATGGCCTTAAATCAAATGGAGGATGTTGCTAGGTTTGGTTCTAGGGCATTATCAAGGAATTAACTCAACCATAAGGACCAATTTATGAGTTTACGGCAGTAAACTAAGTGTTTACGGCTGTAAAATCTCACTCACATCATTCTTAATTATTTTGAAGGCCAAGGATTAATCACAAGTGATTCAACTAATTTTTACAAGGCTTAGGGTGAGTTTAGGGCTTCAAATGGCATCTATCTAGGAGTTTACGGCCCTGGAGCATATGCTCTGGCCGTAAACTCTCAATTAGAGAGTTATGATACTTTTAAGGCCCCTAAATGATTTTTGGTTGGTTCCATAATTTGTTCCAAAGCCTATGGGGTGTGTAAGTTGCATTTTAACACCCAAAAGAGGAGTTTACCACCCATTTATATGAGTTTACGGCCCAAGCTTTTTCTTGGGCAGTAAACTCTTGTTTACTCCTCAAAAATGACATTCAAGGTGTTCTAAGTCCATTCCAATAATTCCTTAAGCCATATCTAAGCTCCTATGGTGATTTGGAAGGGTTTTAAGGCTCAAAAACCCCATTTACATGTGTTCACGGCCTAAGGCTGATCCAGGGCCATAAACACATGTTTATGGTCTCATCCCATGATTTAAACACGAAAATGAAGGCTAAGGATGTTATACTAGGAGCTAGGATGCTTACCTTGGTGTTTAAAGGCTTGAAATGGTTGATTTTGGCTTAACAAGATGGCTTTGAGGAAAGAGGTTAGAGAGAGAGAGTGAGAAAGCTTCAAATGAGGCTTAATCCACTTTAAATATGATTTGACTTGGATACACGGTGCAATTTTACCCGATACCGACGTTAATCGATGCTTTGGGTCGCACCCGATTAAGTTGTCGTTACCCGATATGGTCGAAACTATAATTTTTCAAATTACTAGTTCGGGACGTTTTCACATGTTTCCAACATGTTTGGATACTTACCAAGTTAAAATAAAGGTTTTGACTTAATTAAACTTGTTCAGGACGAAATCGGAACAATTCGCTTAAGACGAGTTTTGACGGAACGGTTACGGCGAGGAAGCAAAGTTCCAGGTTGTTACACTAAGCTTTATGCTTACGGTTTTCTGTTTTCGTTTCACGTACTTCCTTTTCGAAAGGAAATGAGTTGGCATGACTGCAGCGCAACACACCAGGATTTACGCACATGAGATACATGGGATTTATACTCTGATATTATTTTGTCATGACATGTTTTGATTATGGATACATTGGTTTTTGATATGAGTAGTTCTATGGTTGTTTTCATACAAATGGTTTTATAATTGTTTATGTAAAAAAACAAAATTTTTGGTCTTAAATTTTGGGATGTTACAAATGGTATCAGAGCCTTGGTTTGTGGGATTCGGACACACCTTCAGGGGTGTCTGGACTGAAATTGATGGTTTGAAAGATTTTTACAACAAAATAGTTTTTCTAAAAAATAAAATAAAAAGTTTTGAGAAAGAACAAGGTGTGCGATGTGTGCAATCGGCCGATCTCAAGTAAGTTTCCTTAAGATACCCATACATGTTTGCTATGATATATGACATGATTATGAGATCTGCATGCTCGATTAGGGCTAAGGATCTAGCAAGGATGCCTTGTTTTCCTATTTTATGAGAACCGCATGCTAGATTAGGGCTAAGGATCTATGAAGATGCCTTAAATGACTTTTGTATGTTCTTATCGAACTACATGATAGTACTGACTAGTCAATGATATGATAGCCTGGATAGGATATACTTGGTTTGGGTTACTCAATGCCCGACTGTTGCTTTCTTTGTGCTTTAGGAATCCTAGTTATCTTTAACTAACAGGTAAACGAATATGTTAAGTTACATATTATGAGGAATAATAATTTTAGAAGGTTAGGTCTAGCCCTATTTCACAGCTCTTATTTGATTCCAACCGTTGTAGGGGAAGGTCTCTCATTCAAAGAATTATTTGGAGTCAAGGAGGGCTGAGATAGAACCTGGGAACTTGCAGAGTGTGTGACCTCTGAAGATTATGTATGACTCTAATAACTAGATCATTGTTAGATCATATAGATTGAAAATTTACAAACTTGGAGTAAACTTAAAAAAAATGATGCATTGATTTTTTACTTACAGTTTTTTTCTTTTTTGTGGAATTACTTAAACATTCTGGCAATTGCATTTTTTTCTTGATCTCGACTATCATCAAGTTGCATAAACATTCAAATATAAGCTACTATCCACCATCCATTTCAATACGGTAACCAAAAAATCACATCACAATATCAAACAGACAAAAAACTTGCATTCTTTCCTTGCTACTCAAAAGTCAAAACTTAATCTTAATGAGGGAGGGAACGTCATCTGATGCAATTAGGAGCGTTTAAAGAAGAATTTCAATCCGAAATTTGAACTTTTAATAAATTAATGAAGCAACTGTTTAAAAAACACAAGATAAGTCACTTGAAAAGTCAATTGTTCTAAACTTTAAAGTTATCATTTTGCATTCATAGTTTGTAAATTAGTAACCTATATTTGGTAATTAACATAAGTATATGACATATAATATAATTACATAATTTGTATTTGATATAACTAATAAAAAATTTCTTTTTTGGTCCTTATACATATGCATTTGATTGATGCAAATGTTTTTTTACATAGTTTTTTAAAATCTATTGCACAGTACACAATGACAAAGTGCAATAAAAATTTTGAATATGCAACAAAAATGTATTTTTTTAATCTTTTTTTTAATATTAATTCTGCAATATATGGAATATTTCCATTGATTTAATAAAAATAAAAAATTAATAATAACTAAAACATAAAAATAATATTTTTTTCAAATCAATGAAAATATTCCTTATATTTCAAAATTAACATTTAAAAAAATAAATTTTCAAAAAAAATGAATTTTTCATACATATTCATATCTTTTTGTGTATATGCACAATTAAAAAAAATTAAAAAAAATATATGCATATACACATGTACAATTTAAGAAATATTATTAATGCATCTATATGCATAAGAGAAAACACACACACACACACACACACACACATATATATATATATATATATATATATATATATATATATATATATATATATGAAAAAGTATATACATACGCATATATATACATATGCAGAAGAATAAATATGCGCATAAGGCAATTAAATACATAGGATTATTATGTATATGCATATGCATATTCATAAGTATATGACATATTCATTAGCATAAGTATACGCATATACATATGAATAACTGTATGCATGTGTATATAAATGAGTATATACATATGCATAATAATAAGTATATGCATATGCATATGCATAATAATAAATATATGAATATGAACAATTTATGCATAAGAATAAGTATATGAATTTGGATATGCATATGCATAAAAATAAGTATATGCATAAGGAAATTAAATACATATGATTATAATGTATATGCATATGCGTAAAAATAAGTATGTGACATATGTATATTCATAAGTATATGAATATCCATATGTATATGCACATGCATAAGAATAAGTATATTCATATGAATTAATATATGTATTTGCTTATAAATAAGCATATGCATTTGCATAAGAATAAGTATATGCATATTTATAAGTATATACATACGCATATGAATAAGTATATGCATATGGATATGCATATTAATATGAATAACTATATGAATATGTGTAACATCCTAAAATCTGGATGTTTAGAAAGTGAGAAAGAAAATGAAATAAGTTGGTAATTGACAAATAGCAATAAAAGGCAAAATGGTCAAAGTGGCTAAATCAATTATTGTATAGAACCAACAAGGGATATAATAGTAAGTATGTGGTCATTGTACGAGTTATATGATTTTTATATGCTTATTGTGTAATGGATTAAGTTCAAGGGAAAAAGTGAAAGAATATGAAATTTTTAATTCCATATAAGAGTGATAAAATGCCAACTTCGAGACCATAAAAGTGAACCCTGGAGGAAAGGCTGGGAAAAAGGGTACAAAGGTAACTTGTAGCAGACTTGAAAATGACGCAATAGAAAAAATAATCAGCTTAAAAGGAGTTCATATGAAAAATGTACTAGGTTGCAAAGTTGGACAAAAATTAATGAAAAGTTGATTAAGGAATTTGACAGTTGCAACGTGCAACTTTGGAGCTTAATAAGTCGATATTCATAGCTAAATATAAAGAACATTATAAAGAAAATTTTTAGTCTATAAAACGAAGAGTACACAGGAAAGAAATCAAACAAAATGGGTATGTAATGAATGAGATATGGTCGTTTGAAGTTGGTTGCTCAAACACTTGAAATATTGTCATATTCTGACTTGTCATGTTCACAGTTGAATAACTCTTGTTCTAGACATATTCAGACGAAACAAATAATATGTAACTTATAGTACTCTTAACAAGCTTTCCAACGATATAATGTTTTCCCAAATTGGAGTTCGTATGGCCGAGTAACGAGGTTGGAAAGATAAGGAAAAATAATAAATGTTGGGATATTCCGATTTGGTATTTTCCACGCATTGTCCATGTTTTATAAGATAATAATAAGAAGAAAAATTGTAGAAAGCATAATAGTTACTTGAAAATTGAAAGTATTTTAAATCAAAACAAACCCATCAGGTCAATGAATCACATGAACAAAAAAAAGTTACCTTATGTATACTAATGTGATTCTTCGCACATCAAACAAGATTTTGTGTATATGTAAGAGGTGATGACGAAGCTAAAATTAAGGACTTATGTTGTTATTGTTATAAGACCTTTTTTTTCAGATAAACATATGCATCATATTGATGCATATGCGTAATGCACTGTAAATCCCTAATCCACTTGTGTATCAATCAGATCCGTTTGATGGTGCGGAATCTCAATCAAACGGATGATGCCAGATCAAATAGAAGAGAAGGAGAAGAAGAAGATGATGAATCTTGTATGTATTAATATGAATGAAGATCCGGATACAAGATTCACACACACTAACACACACTCTTTTTTCTCTCTCTGTAGAACACCTTCAAATGCACACACTTAAGCGCCTTTAGTGTTCATCAATCTCTAATCCTCACTCCCCTCACCAATATATATATATATATATATATATATATATATATATATATATATATATATATATATATATATACACGGGAAACATGGGCCATAAACCTGTTTACGGCCGTAAACACGCACCGACCATAAACATCTAAACAATACATAAAAATACAATTTCTCAGAAAAGCAAAGTATAAACCAAAATATTGACCCAACAATCTCCCCCTTGGTTTATAGCTTTCTTTTCTTTTCTTAAATGACCCAACAAGCTCCCCCTAAAAAGTAGCTGGCTTTTCTTGTTAATCTTCATCGAGAGCTTGGCTTCAGCATTTATCTTCAATGAATGACTTCATCTTGAGCAGTTGGGCTTTTCTTCAGAGTTTGGCTTTGAACGCACGTCGGGTGAGGAGGCTTGACGTACTGATTCTTGAAGGATAGCGCTTTCAGCTTGATAATCTTCAGAGAGAACATCAGAGAGAACAAATCTTCTGGATCACTTCAGCAGGTTTAAGATAGCAGCAGACTGGTTGAGGAGGCTTCAATGCAATTCGTCACATATTCTTCAATTTCAGCTTCACCTTGCTTCTGGGGTTGAAAGATTGAATGTCGAAAGAATAATCTTCATTTCTTGCTCCTTAGAATGCAAATTCTTTGATGCTCACGGACGAGGCTTTGGCTCAGAAATCTTCAACACAAACTCCATGAGTCTTATCTATACTTGAAATCACTTTTCAAGACAAAACAAAACTAAAAGAAAACTTAGCACACACATTAAAACAGAAACAAAAATATTTTTGGATTTGATTTTTCTGAACAAGAAATAAAACAGAAATAACACTATTTTTGGATTTTTAATTTTTCTGATTTTTCTTTGATTTTTGAATTTTTTTGATTTTTTTTATTTTCATTATTTTTAATTTTTAATTCTCCCCTAATATTTAAATTAGAAGAAACTATGACAAATTTAACAAAAATAAAAATGATATCTAACTGTAAGAGTGAGTTGGAATCAAAGTTTTTAGACAACCTTTATCCGCTTGTCGGTACCTTCTATCTTCACGTCTTTGTCTGGTCGATCGCCGGTATTGTTGTCCACTTAAACACGAAAAATTGTGACAATTTTAGGACATGCTAATAAATGTAAGACAAAGTGATCCTAAGTTCCTAGATATTATATCTGATCCTAAGTTCTTAGATACTATATCTTAAGGACCATTCATTTGACGACGACCAGGGATATTGTAGTCCACCTAAATTGAGCAGCGAGATCTATAGACAATCTTTGAATGTTCAATTTTAGTTGTACTGGAACATGTTCCCGCTTCCTGATATGCCCCAGTAATCAAGGACTTCCAGAGTACTCCTTACATCGGATGAGCAGACAATCATTAGGAGAGAAGATAGATTCAGATTATTATAACTTATTGTTTCAGAGGGGTTGAGAAGTAGAAGGTTGCATACGCTGTGTACCAGGTCGGATTGGAAGTCACACAAAGGAGACAACATATGGCTAATTGATAAGAGGAATTTCATATATATATATATATATATATATATATATATATATATATATATATATATATATATATATATATATATTTAACATGCAGAGAAATAGAGTTGCATATGTTGTGTACCAGGCCGGATTGGAAGTCATGCAAAGGAGACAACATATGACTAACAGACAGAAAGAAAGAAAATGATTTTCTACAGACCTAATTTATCGGAATTTACCAATCGCCCCCATCCAACCGGAATTAAGGATAGAATCCGCACGTCGAGGAAAAGTTAAACCACGGTTCCAAGTACGGGTTCACTTAATGTGACGAGTGGATTCCATATATATCTCCCTGCTCAACCTATTCGAGCGTCATATTATCAGGCTGAGCGGATCTAACTAGGTCAAAATTTGTCAAGACTAAGAATTTCTTAAGTTCAACTCTGCCTAGTCAAGTCCATTTAGAATCTTTCGTGCCTACCGACGCATCAAACCAGAGCAAAGACCCTTCAACTTTGGGTACGTTACGCAGACTCAGGTTGCCTGTTATCACTTGATAATATCACTTCCCAAAAAAATCTCCCTCAAGCACACTTCATAACCAACATATTTTTAATTTTCTGATTTTCTAATGTTTTTTATTTATTTATTTTTTTTTGAAAATTTTCTAATTTTGGTTTTGTTTTTATTTCTCCCCCTAAATTTTTGCATAAGAGAGAAACGAAAGTAAATGCGCAAATTTGAACTATCCTAAAACAAAAATTAGTCTTTAAAGCGAATCAGCTTAAGAAAAACTCAGGAGTATAGAGAAGAAAAATCAAACCGTAAGTCGCCGATTGAATTTGCATCCAGAAGATCTGAGAACAACACACGTAATCTCAGAACAAATCCAAAAATTCTTCATGTCATTAAGCACTAACCCCATGAGTGATCTCTTCCTTTCTTCCTTTCCCGCAAAGGACACATTCTCCCAAACAATGTTTTGAGTGTTGTACAGTTGAGAGATGTCTCTTATCATGTGCCAGGAACAGCCACTACCAACAAACCGAAGTCTGATGATAAGCCTCCATAGCTGCTCTGACACAGAGCGGGATCAGTTGGTCTTTGGAACCCAGTCCAGTTTGAAACTGGGTCGACCTTTGTCATCCTTGCACGATACTCTCTCCCATGACATATCATGTTTATCACAAACAAAAGATGAAGAAATATTAGATTCATTAGTTGATTTGGGAGAGTGAGCCTTTGAAACCCATTTGTAGTTGGGTTTAACCCATTTCTTTTTCGATCTGATGGGTGGCTCAGTACTTGCTTTAGAACTTGATGTCCGTCGTTGAGGTGAATTTGATTTTGGCTTCACGGGAGCATCTCTTGGATTGGACTTCTTGGCCGACATTCCCTTCTTGCCCTTGGGATTCGGATTCTTGGCCTTTGGAGTTTGATTCTTGGCCTTGGGAGTTGAATTATTGGCCTTCTTGGCATTCCAGTCGTCAATGTCTTATCGTGATCTCGAGGGGTTTCTTTTAAAGTATCTCCCTCTTGGCGTGTTCTGCCAGCCTTGTGCATGGTAAGGAACATATGCGTGATTTGGACAATTTCTTGCAATGTGTCCAGGTGTTCCACAGTGAAAACATGTCTTTTTCTTCACTGTGAAGTTGTTTCTTTCTGCCCCTAGTGGTGTATCTTTGCCTTGTTTCTTATTGTTCCCACAAGCACAATTGCAACAAGAACTCTGTTACGTTGGAATTGGTGGCCTGTATTTCTCAACGGCATGTTGATCAGAAGCAGTTGAGTTCGAAGCAACAGATTCAGAGTTCAAGGAGATGTTGGTTTGTTCAATGTTGTTCTCTTTGTTCTCATCCTCTACTACTTTACATGCACATAAAGTAGAAGCTTTAGTATTTTCAACTTGAATACCTCCTGACACAAATCCAGCTGGTTTTCCATATCGAAGATGTGCCTCCCTGTCAATTTCTTCATGTGTCATAGGGATGGACGTGTAGTTATGATTGAAAGGTGGAGGAACACTATCATACCCTAGACCCTTGTTTTGATTATATTTGAATTTTAATTGGGTTTCAAATAAGGACTCGACTGTCTTACTTGACGCAGTATAATTTTTGAAACTAACATATGTTTTTCCACACTTAATTTTCAAAGCATCAAGTTCTTCGGTTACAGCATCAAGTTGTCTCTTAATATAGTCATAAAGTTCACATTTTTCACTGTATTCTGTCTGAATTCTCTTAAAATCCTTTATTTTTGTTTCTAACTGGGCCTTCAGGGTTTTCTGTCCTTTCTTGAGTTGATATCCTTCATATTCAGGTCCTCAACTTCTCTTTTTAATAAATCATTATGTTCACGAAGAAGTTTAATCGTAGCTTCACATGATTGAGAAGATGAAACTTCACATGATTGAGAACATGAAACTTCATTGATCGGGAGGTTTGTGGAACTCATTGTTTTTCCACACTTCAAAGCGTGAATTTCTTCAATTATATCAGCTAGACTAAGACGATTGAGATCTTTTTTCTTCTTGATGACAGCCACGTTCATATTCCACGATTTCGGAAGTGAATTCAATAGCTTTTTGTTTATCTCAGATTTGGACAAGAAGATCCCAGCTATATTCATCTTAGTAGTGAGTGTAGTAAATCGCTGCAACTGAGTTTCGAGGGTTTCTCCAGGGATATAATCGAACATTGTGACAACCCGAAATTTCCATTTTGTACGAACATTAACTATTTAATAGAAGCTAGTCCAGTTTCAATGAACTTCAGACTTTTCCGAATAAGTTTGTGTACACTAGGGTTTACATTTAAGGAGGTATCAGGAGAGTGGATGCTCTTGGGTTTGTGAAACTTGAGCATATCAACACTTCATAATGTTAGAGTCCAATTCCAGAATAAAAATATTTTCTGTCAAAATATTTCAGGACTATAAATAGACTTCTGAACTAAATTCATTCATTATTCACATTTCCAACTAGAGAAAAGCCATATTCTCTCTCACGGATCTTCGGGTTTTCATCCCAAATCGTGAGTACACTTCTCTAGTTGTGTTTTAATGTTTTTTTTATGCTTATTAACATAAATTACATGTCTAATATATGAGATCTGGGAGTTTACCGCCCAAGAACGTTCTTGGGGAGTAAACTCCAAAATGGAGCTTTAAGTCTATCTAGTCCCAATTCCGTGTTAGGCAACTTGTTTAGCATAATATGTAGGATCATTTGTGGCTAGAAATCAATCAAGAACACCAAGTTTTAGGAGTTTACGGCCCAAGAATTTCTTGGACCGTAAACACCATTTTCAAGGGCAAAATGAACCCTAATCACCCCCTAAGGCTTTAGACTTTAACCCTCAAACACTTGTAGCTAAAATGGGGACTAAAACACATCAAAATCATCCCTAAAAGGGAGTTTACGGCCAAGAAATGCTCTTGGGCCGTAAACTCCAAGTAAAGGCACCAAAGTGTGCCTAAAGTCCCCCTTAGCCTAAATCAAAAGCCTAGAAATTATCCTACTTGTGCAAGAGACTTAAAATAATTAAAACATCCAACACATGAGAGTTTACGGCCGTAAACTCTAAGGGGTATGGTCTTTAGGCCGTAAACTCCTCAAAGGAGTGTTATCTATGCCCTAAACTACCCAAAGGATTAAACCACCAAGCTAGGCTTATTCTAGAATTCATTTAGCACCTTAAAACACCCAAAACCACCAAGGTTGGAGTTCACGGCCGTAATCTCAAGGGTTTACGACCGTAAACTCCTTAGGTGGGGTTTTTTGGGTAGTAAACTCTTATTTAAGGTTCTTGGAAGCTTCAAACCCCTTTAGCCTTGTCCCATAACACTTAGATGCAACCATTAGGACCTATAACACTTATACAAAGTGTTTACATGTTCCTAAGTGTCCCAACTTATTTCATTAAGTTATTATTTGGCTAATTATTTATATATATGCTTATTATATGATAACTAGGCTCGTGCGTGTGAACAAGTCTCCGTTTGCCACCTATCACGGTATCCGACACTACAATCCAATCCACTCACCACAAGTGAGTTCATACCCCTTTAATTAACCTTTGAAATGCTTTTAAATGTTTTAAATACTTTATGGGGGGATACAAGTTCAATGCTTATAGTTATTGAAATCAATCACATGTGATTAATAACTAGAAAACCAATGATTTTATCACTGTTCAAACTGTTTATCAAACTGCTTTACTTCAAAATGTTTTACAAACTCCTTTACTTATCAAATGCTTTTATTTAAACTTTGTTATACTTCTTATAAATTGCATGCCTATATATGTATAGATATATAAGAAATTTTTAAAGGGCTTAGGAAGGCCATCCGCCCTATTTCCTTTTTCTCGATTTGGATGTGGTCTGGTGGGATTTCGGGTGACCGTCCGAAGGTCGTTTCAATATTAGTTATATATCAAATATACATATATAGACATAAAAGTACTTCCATATTCATGCGTACTATACACATCATTAGTAAGTTACCACCGGGTTAACACAGGATCATACTACTACAACTTCTAGATCAATGAGTCAGTTCATTCATGAGTCTCTACATTACATTACTACGAGAACATATACAACTATACTAGAAAGAGAACATATACAACTATACTAGGAAGAGAACATATACAACTATACTAGGAGGAGAACATATACAACTATACTAGAAAGAGAACATATACAACTATACTAGGAGGAGAACATATACAACTATACTAGAAAGAGAACATATACAACTATACTAGGAGGATAACATATACAACTATACTAGAACGAGAAACATTGCACTACATATACAAGAATACGTTAACAATTGTGATCCACTGGATCGGAGCATGCCTTAAATGTCATGGCCCGAGTTGTAGCCAGAATTCTCTTGGAGGGAGAGCATGAGTTTGCGTATAGATCTATACTGTATTGACTATCCTACACCTTGCTGCTAGCTACAGCCGGACCTGCAGGTCTGCGGGTGCCAAACGTCATTCCGTTATTACGACCATTCGTATGTCGTTGTTACCATTCGATAGTATGGTGCAATTATCACATTATACCTTAACATAAATCCGGTTTAAGGTAGTTAGTACAGCAGTAGTTCCTATAATACAAAACTACAGTACTACAATGATTTACCCATTACATATTTTTAGTGATAACCTCACTTAAACATTAATGTACAAACTATATTTGTTAAATGATAGTTACACTTGGGAAATTACACACTTTTACAACAAACGAGCATACAAAACAGTTAAGCCTTGGTAGAAGGCTACTTTAATAGAAAATATAGGTTTTTCTGAGAGATTCAAAATTTTACAAACACTTACATACATTTTACAAACTAATACTTGAGACACGTTCAAACGTTTTGATAACAAACACCGACACTAAAATACTTATGAACTCACCAGCTTAATGCTGATAAACTCTTTCAAAATAACTTGTATTCTCAGGTCATCAGTAGACAGGTACCGATGCCAGCTTTTGAGAAGATGGAGCGCATTCAAGACTCATCATATTATTTTGATTTACATTATATTTTTGGTGTCTAAAACTGTACAGAACACGCTTGTATTAAAATTATATATTTAATGCAATGGATGATGTTGTTCGCTTATTTACATTTACTGTGTTGTGATACTGTACATGACGTCCTCCGCCCCAGAACGTGTCCGCCGTTCTTGGTTTTGGGGTGTGACAAACATGTTGAAGTATTGTCTTACATCTCTTGACGATTCTCTTTCATGTCTTTAATTCCCTCGTAAACTTCAAAAACTATTAAAAGCACAACTAGAAGTCAAACTTAAATTTAAAAAGGCCCTTTGACTATAAACTCATAAGTCAACCTCAAAAGTCAAATTTTAAAAGTCAAACTCAAAAGTCAAACTTGAAAAGTCAAACCGAAAAGCTAAATTTGAAAATTTAAAAGTTAAACAAAAAGGTCAAAGTTCAAAGTCAAAGGTCAAACTTTAAAGTCAAAGACAAAATTTTAAGGAAAAAAGTCAAAAATTAAAAATTAAAATTTTTTGGTTGAAAAAGAAATTTAAAAATGAAAGAAATTGATTTTTGGGGTTAAAAGTGTTAAAATGCGAAATTTGGTGAGAATGGGAGTGGTTTTAAGATAAAATCGAAAGGTATGTAACAAGTTGCTGGTTGGTTCAACCGGTAAGACGTGTTGCTGATGAACCAGAGGTCGCGGGTTCTATCCCCAGCACCCCCGAATACGCTCAAATTTTTTTCTTAATGTGCGAAGTCGAAGACTGCAGCTTGCTGAACGAGATGCGAGACCGAGGCTCCTAGGCGCGAGCCGATGCGAGATGCTAGTCCGAAGTCCGAAGGCGAGGACGTGGTGCGAGGATGCTAAACGAGGCTAGGTGCGATGTGCTGATGCGAAGCTTGGCTTGCTGCTGCTGAGTAGTGTATAAAGCTTAAACAATCAAACTCTTTAACAAGATCCCTTGTAGCTCAATTGGTTAAGGCACGTGGTTTGAAGTGTTGGAGGTATCTAGTTCGAACCTTGGCACCTCAAAATCCCCTTTATTTTTATAATAAAGAGCTGTTGATGCGAGGACGACGCCGCAAACTCCGGCGACCGCAAACACGCTCTTCTTGACGAAAAACAACATTTTTTGCCCCTTTTTGCTCCAAAACTCGATCAAAAACTCGTTTTTACGAAAAACGCGAAGAACAAAACCCCCTTAATTTTTCGAGATCTATCCAAAAACGCAAGAATCTTTCCAAAATAAGATCAAATCGGCTCCAGATTTGACAAAAATGAGTGATACAAACCAAACTTTGATACCAATTGTAAGTCCCCAAAATTGCTTGTGTATCAATCAGATCCAATTGATGGTGCGGAATCCCAATCAGTTGGATGATGTCAAATCAATATAGAAGAGAAGGAGAAAAAGAATAACTTGAATCTAATGTATTGATGATATGATTGATGCTCCTTACAATAGATTCTCTCTCACACACACTTCTTCTCACTCTAGTTTCTCTCACACCTTAGAATGCACACACTTTAGCTCCTTGGTGTTCATCAATCTCTACTCCTCACTCCCCTCACCCCTATATATATACACTCGGGAAACATGGGCCGTAAACACCCACCGACCATAAACAGCTAAACAATACATAAAAATACAATTTCTCAGAAAAGCAAAGTATAAACCAAAATATTGACCCAACACGCACGATTCCTGACATGTATTTAAAATCAACTTATTCATTTTTATATAGGAACTTCACGAGTTGGAAGCCCCAAACTCGTCGAGTAGGAACGGAAATTTGGACACATAACCTAAAGTCTACTCGACGAGTTGAGGGACTCAACTCGACGAGTAGGGATGCCAGATTGAAACCCTAATTTTCAGGGTTTAGCACCCTATTTAAGCACCTTAACCACCAAAGACTAGCCTTATATGCATCCTCTATCGTCCCAAACCCTAGCCACGAAACCCTAATACGTTTTTGGAGAGTTTTGAGCCATTTTGTGCATTCTTTGTGATTTGAAACTTGAGAAGGAAGGAGAAGCTTGGGGATTCAAGAGGAATCTATTAGATCCGGAGTTTGAGCTGCATTTCTGATTCATTTGAGGTATAAGGTTGATACCTTGGCTTTCTATTACTTAGATCTCCATTTAGGGTAGTATTTTGTCACTTTTGGGCCATATTGAAGTCATTTTCGGGATTTGAGTATATCATGAAGTTGTGACTTCAGATATAGGCGTTCATGAGCTTATGAGGCTTAAAGTTGCTAGCTTTATCAAGCCTTGGCACTTCCCCATGTCCTAGATCTCTTATATAGCTTAGTTTTGCTTTTTCTAGCTTCATAGCACCATGCATGGACGTAAACTTACCAACTTTACGTGGTAACTTAGTCCTAGGGGACCAGATCTATGGTTTGGAAGCATTGAACTTGATTGGAAACGACTAAATGGGTGTAGACTAAGGGAACTCGACATGTTTTTCATGAAACTCGGTGCGTTGTATCATGATCCCCAACCTTTTCTGATTCCTGAGCAAACTCGGTGAGTCTAGGAGACGACTCAGCGAGTTGGTCAATGTTTTTCGAGTTCTGAAGATTAAAGAACTTGATGAGTTCAAGGAAGGACTTGACGAGTTGTAGCGAAAAGTCCTGGTTCTATGGATAACAGGAACTCGACGAGTTGGATCCCGATTTATGGTTCCTGATTCATGGAACTCGACGAGTTGGTGGACCAACTCGGCGAGTTGAATCAACCAGGATGTTGACTTTGACTTTGACCTTGACCAAAGTTTACCCTTAAATGGGTTATGACTATGAAAAGGGTAATTAAAGGAAATGCTTATGTGTAGGAGTCTAAGAGGGGTCGATTTCAGAGCAGGAGCCTTTGCAGCTATTTACTAGTTATCGAGGTGAGTTTCCTTCCAGTAGAAGTGGGTGAAGGCACCAATGTCGGGCCACTAGTAGCTGATTATAGATGAGATGATTGTCTTTGTGATAATTTTCTGATATGCCACTCTCTGTTATGCGTTATGTGCTATTATGCTATGATATTATACGATAGTGGTAGGAAGGGTTGGACAGTCCCCGATTACCTGTTGAAAGAGACCGAAGGGGTAGGCCAGCACCTAGATATGCTAGGCAGTTACCGGTTGAAAAACCCGGAATGGGTAGGCCAACACCCATATATACTAGGTAGTAGGAGATTTATATGTATATGCTAGGATATTATGTGGTAGTGGTACAGGTGAAATAGTCCCCATATACCGGTTGAAATAGACCGAAGGGGTTGGCCAGCACCCAAATATGCTAGGCAGTTACCGGTTGAAAGAGACCAAAGGGGTAGGCTAGCACCCAGATATGCTAGGTAGTTACCGGTTGCAAGAGACCGAAGGAGTAGGCCGGCACCTAGATATGCTAGGTAATATGTTATTGTATGGTATATGGTATGATGGGGCAACTCACTAAGCTTTATGCTTACGGTTTTCTGTTTTCGTATCAGGTACTTCCTTTTCGAAAGGAAAGGAATTGGCATGACTGCAGCGCATCACACCAGGATTTACGCACATGAGATACATGGGATTTATACTCTGATATTATTTTGTCATTACATGTTTTGATTATGGATACATTGGTTTTTGATATGAGTAGTTCTATGGTTGTTTTCATACAAATGGTTTTATAATTGTTTATGTAAAAAAAAAAAATTTGGTCTTAAATTTTGGGATGTTACAAATGGTATCAGAGCCTTGGTTTGAGGGATTCGGACACACTTTCAGGGGTGTCTGGACTGAAATCGATGGTTTGAAAGATTTTTACAACAAAATAGTTTTTCTAAAAATTAAAATAAAAAGTTTTGAGAAAGAACAAGGTGTGTGATGTGTGCAATCGGCCGAGCTCAAGTAAGTTTTCCTAAGATACCCATACATGTTTGCTATGATATATGACATGATTATGAGATATGCATGCTCGATTAGGGCTAAGGATCTAGTAAGGATGCCTTCTTTTCCTATTTTATGAGAACCGCATGCTAGATTAGGGCTAAGGATCTATGAAGATGCCTTACATGACTTTTGTATGTGCTTATCGAACTACATGATAGTACTGACTAGTCAATGATATGATAGCTTGGATAGGATATACTTGGTTTGGGTTATTCAATGCCCGACTGTTGCTTGCTTTATGCTTTAGGAATCCTAGTTATCTTTAACTAACAGGTAAACGAATATGTTAAGTTACATATTATGAGGAATAATAATTTTAGAAGGTTAGGTCTAGCCCTATTTCACAGCTCTTATTTGATTCCAACCGTTGTAGGGGAAGGTCTCTCATTCAAAGAATTATTTGGTCTTAGTAATATGTAATGGTATTCACGAGCTAGTTAGGGGGAGATAGCAGGGACACCTTATGCAGTTGATGGCAGAGATTGGGTCAGAGATTACCCTAGGGTAAGCCTAGAATATGATTTGCATAGTGATTAGTATTAGTGAACGGGACTTGGTAAATTCAAGGAAATCCTTGAGGAAAATACGGATAGATGTGGAATGTAGTATGAGCCTGTACTACTGAAAGTAGAGGATCCGTACTGGAGTCAAGGAAGGCTGAGATAGAACCAGGGAACTTGCAGAGTGTGTGACCTCTGAAGATTATGTATGACTCTAAACATTATGTGTTTTGTTTCAGAATGGTGGTGACACGTCACGGAGTAGGAGGTTTAGGGTCTGGATCAGGTTCAAGTTCGGGCTTAGGTTTGGGTTCCAAGCTGGTTGATGATGGATTACACGATTTCATTGCGTTTGAGATTACGAGAGGCACCCATGAGGCGACCCCGGTGATTTTCGGGTCGATCAAGGAAGCGGTCATTGAGCTGATGGAGGATTGCCTTAGGGCATTTTAGAGTGACATGGCATTTAACCAGTCAGGGACACACACTCTCTCCTTCAAGGATTTTAGGGGATGCGGTGCTCCATACTTTCATGGGGTGAAGGACCCCGTTGTGGATAGGAGATGGATTGCAAACATCGAGTCTGCACAGTTGAAGAGCTTCAGCCCTGAGGGGTCGAAGGTCCGGTATGTTGTAGGATGTTTAAGAGACAGAGCTAGAGACTGGAGGGAGGCAGTCAGTGATTCGTTGGGAGCCCCACCCATTGAGGCTATGTCCTAGCGAGACTTTGTGACCAGGTTTGGGGCTGAGTTTGCACAGGCTGTGGATCTTTAGCAGCTAGCCAGAGAGTTTCTTGATATGAGGTAGACGACTGGGTCAGTGACAGAGATTACCGCCAAGTTCAAAGAAAGGGCCTTACTAGCGCCTCAGTACGCATACCACGACATGTTGAGGGCTGACATCCGGAAACATGTCAGCTACTCGGCATGCCCGAGTTTTGATGACATAATTGCAAGGGCGAGGTAGAGGGAGATTGATATAAAGCACCTCAGGAAGACGAAGGCTAAGACCGGGCAGGCGACTGGGGTTTCGGGAAAGAAACCCAAGGGATTCAACTCTAGGTCGAAGGGCCAGCAGGGCCGGAGCCGCTGTGGGAAATGTGGCAAGCCACATGATGGAACTTGCAGATTAGGGGAATCAGGCTGTTATAAGTGCGGCAAGCTTGGGTATTATTGCAGGGATTGTACTGCTCCTACCCCCATCCTTCAGACATCAGACCTGATTTGCTTTCATTGCAATCAGAAGGGCCATAAAAAGGCCAACTACCCGAGATTGGTAACAGCAGCCCCAATGATGGCGCCAGCTCCAGTGACCATGCAGATCATGGATGGCCAACAGGGCAAGAAAGATGCTCCAGTAGTAAGGAACCGAGCCTTCAAGTTGACCGCCGAGGAGGCGCGTGCCGCACCGGATGTGGTGACAGGTATGTTTTCATCTCCCTAACTCTTATCACATATCAGTTATGATATTTATGTTTTATGTGTTTTGTTTAGGATCGTTCCATGTGAACAGTATCCCAGTTCAGTTGTTATTTTATTCGGGGGCTACCCGATCATTCATATATCTTGCACTCAGTAAGAGTTTTACTGAGTCTTCGGGCATGTTGGACCGTCCTTTAGAGGTCGAGATTGCTGATGATCGGTCCCTCCGAGCATCTGATGTCTACAAAGACTGTGTTTTGAGGATGTTTGATGAGTGATACCTCGTGCATTTGGTTCCCATTCCTTTGTGTAGGAACAAGATCATCATAGGCATGGATTCGTTAAGCCCTAATGGGGCGGTGATCGACTGTGTGTAGCAGTTGGTACGAGTCAGGACCTTAAGTGGGGGAGAGTTGGTGATTCATGGCGAGAGGCCGCAACGTGGGCCAATTATGGGTCAGCCGCGAGGGCTAGGCACTACCTCCAGCAGTGATGCCCAAGTTATGTTGCATATGTTATGGATACCAGAAAGAAGGGTAAGGCGATCGTCGTTGATCTGCCTGTGGTGCGGGAGTATCCAGATGTTTTCCCAGAGGATTTACCTAGGATACTGATAAGTCCACTGTCGTACATGATTTAACAAATAAAAATATAAAATAAACTGCTTTATTGCACTAACAGGTAGTACAGGTAAGCAGGTTCTGATCCTCAGGGACACGTCCTAACGTTTACACCTCTGTGCGTAAGGTATGAACTAATTCTTGATGAATGCAATAAACATAAAAAGGGGGTTTTATTTATGAAAATTAAACTAATAGAAATTGAAAATGACAAGAAAATGACAAAATTTAAAGTGATGAAAATTCAATTAAGAGAAAGCAATTCCAGTTTCGCGATGACTCCCCTAATCGTGAAATTAACCTTCAATACAATATTTGACTATGCACTTGTTTAAACTGGTACTAAGGTTCATTAACAAGCTCTAATGACCTTTATTACAAAAATCATTTAATCAAAATAAGCTCTTTGAAGTAAATCTAACTTTTTACTAAATTAACCAATCAAGCTCTTGACTAATAAAGAAAAGTTACATTAGACACAGTGTAATTCCCAGTAAAGTTCAATACCTCTCATAAGCTCGGAGGCACTAAAACTTGTTTGATCATTTCATATTAGAGTTAACCCTAAATGCATAATTAATCTAATATATGTCACTTTTCACTAATTAATCTAGACAATTACGGATCTAAACAATTAGATGACTAGAATGATTCACAAAAAATTTAAGTGGCCAATGGAAATTGAAATCAAAATCAAACACTCAACTTAACATATAATTGATCAAACTAAACAGTAATCATAGTCAAACACAGTGCCTAATGATTAATCATATCAAAAGGTTACGTCTTGCGAAACTGAAATCTGAGTTTTTAGCCTGACATGGCTTAAAACGGATTACAAACAGTGGAAATAGAATCTAAACGATAAATCTTACTAAACTATGAATAGGTATCAAATCGTCTGCTTTAGATCAACGTTATTCAATTGAAAACCTCTGAAAATTGCCTCTGAATCGCCAGGAGTCGCCAATTAGGGTTACTGGAAGAGTATGGGGCTGTATTTATACGTCTACCTGTCAAAACGCCGTACCTGCGATCGCAAAAGGACAACCTGCGATCGCAGGTTTCACCTGAAACGAGTCACGGGACTTTTTAATGAAGTACATTACTATTTCGACGCAAATTGGCCAACCTGCGATCGCATGTAACACTATTCCTAAGCTGATGAATTTTTTGGCTCAACAAAACCTCGAAGGTAACCTGCGACCCAACCTGCGATCGCAAAGGCATACCTGTGATTGCAGGTTACTTCTTTTTGGCTCTTTTGATCGCCGGTCCTCCTTCCAATCAGTTCTTGATCATTTCACGGCATCCATCCTTGGTCTAGACTCCAATTAAGCTCCAAACATCCACAAACTCATCCCGAACCTGCGTAATCATCCATGTGCTCCAAATGGCCCTGAAAAATTATAACAAACATGAGCATTACAGGCATTCTTCAAAATAATCATGAAACACAAAATAAATAAGAATAATCGGGAGTTAGCTTTTTATAATCAAATATGTAGGAAATTATGCTAAAAGAAGCATATAAAATGCATCTAACAGATACCTTCGGAGAGACAGGTGGAGTTCAGGATCGACCTAGTTCCCGGGTGCGGCTCCGATAGCCAAGGCACCATATCAATTGGCTCTTCTTGAGATGCAGAAGTTGTCTACACAGTTGCATGAGCTGTTAGACAAGGGATTCATTAGACCGAGCAGTTCACCCTGGGGAGCCCCGATTCTATTTGTGAAGAAGAAGGATGGATCCCATCGGATGTGTATAGATTACTAGGAGCTGAACAAGGTAACGGTGAAGAACCGTAACCCACTCCCGAGGATTGATGATCTCTTCGACCAACTAAAGGGGGCATCTTGGTTTTCCAAGATAGATTTGCGTTCTGGCTACCATCAGACAAGGGTCAGAGACAAGGATGTTCAGAAGACTAGTTTCCGGACATGCTATGGTCATTATGAGTTCGTGGTGATGCCTTTTGGGCACACCAATGATCCTGCCTCATTCATGGATCTCATGAATCGCCTATGCAGACCGATTCTGGACCGGGCTATGATAGTTTTTATCAATGACATCTTGGTTTACTCCAAGATGCAAGAGCAGCACGAGGAGCACTTGCGAGAAGTGTTGGATACCATGAGGAGGGTGAGCTTGTATGCCAAGTTCTCCAAGTGTGAGTTCTGGTTGCACGAGGTGCAGTTCTTAGGGCACCTTGTCAACCAGAATGGTATTATGGTTGACCCGGACAAGGTGGAGCCTGTCATGAGATGGGAAGTTTCGAAATATCCATCTGAGATTCGGAGTTCCCTCGGTTTAGCAGGCTATTATCAGAGATTCATATAGGATTTCTCCAAGATAACGATACCACTGACCCGACTGACGAAGAAGGTTGTTGTTTTTCGCTGGGGGACAGAGCAGCAGGAAGAGTTTGAGACTTTGAGGCAGAGATTGTGTGAGGCGTCGATCTTAGCCCTGCCAGAGGGCATTAAGGACTTTGTGATGTACTATGATGCATCTATTTTGGGATTCGGCACAATATTGATGCAAAAAGGGCACGTTATTGCGTATGCCTCGAGGCAACTGAAGCCTCAGGAGGCGAACTACCCGGCGCACGATCTAGAGTTGGGAGTGGTTGCTTTCGCCCTCATGATTTTGTGGTATTACCTCTATGGGGTTCGTTATACCATTTACACCGACCATAAGAACTTGAGGTACCTCATGGATCAGTTGAATCTGAACATGAGGCAACGTTGGTCGTTAGATGTGGTGAAAGATTACGACTGTGAGATCCTTTAACACCCGGGGAAGGCCAAGGTTGTGACCGATGCACTAAGCCGTAAGACAGCCCCGATCAGAGACATCTGCTTGAGGATGACGGTGGTGACTCCAGTTTTGGAGCGGATCCAAAAGGCACAGGTCAAGGGTATGAAGGAGGAATGTCGGAAGTTTGACCGGATCATAGGCCAGGTATCCACGTTTGATTATGACAGTCATGGGCTGCTGACCCTGAATCGGAGGGTTTGGGTTCCTTAATAGGGCGGGATGCACCAGGTTCTGATGGATGAGGCCCACAAGTCGAGGTTCTCTATCCATATCGAGCGACAAAGATGTATCGGGATAGTCGCCCTGATTATTGGTGGCCCTGTATGAAGTGGGACATAGCTTTGTATGTGGAGTGGTGCTTGACCTGCAGGAATGTCAAGGCCGAGTACTAGAGGCCTCACGGCAAGACACAACCATTGGATATCCCTGTGTAGAAATGGGAGGATATTACTATGGATTTTATCACGAAGCTTACCAGGATCGCACGGGGAATGGATTCAATTTGGGTCATCGGGGATATGGTCCTTCTGAAGGTGTCACCTTGGAAATGTGTCATCCGCTTCAAAAAACGGGGCAAGATGGGCCCCAGGTACATCAGACCTTTTAGGGTTATAGCCTGGGTGGGCAAGGTGGCGTATAGGATGGATCTGCCAGTTGAGCTTAGTCAGATCCACAACACCTTTCATGTTTCCCAGCTGTGGAAGTGCTTGGTAGATGACTCTGCAGTGGTGCCTCTAGAGAATATTCAGGTGGATGTCAGTCTGGACTACATCGAGCGACCGGTAGCTATCCTTGACAGGAAGATGAAGGATCTGAGGAACAAGACAGTCGAGTTAGTGAAGGTGCAATGGCAGCAACGCAAGGGCTCAAAATGGACTTGGGAGCCAGAGGACGAGATGAGGGAGCACTACCTAGAGCTATTTTCAGACACTGCAGACTTCGAGGATGAAGTCTAAAATAAGTGGGGGAGATTTGTAACGCTCAGTTACTGGTATGTATTTTAAATCAATTTATTCATTTTTGTACACGAACTTGATGAGTTGGAGGCCCCAAACTCGTCGAGTAGGAACAAAAATTTGGACGCAGAACCTAAAGTCTAGTCGACGAGTTTAGGGACTCAACTCGACGAGTAGGGCTGCCAGATTGAAACCCTAATTTTTAGGGTTTAGCACCCTATTTAAACACCTTAACCTCCAAAAGCTGGCCTCATTTGCATCCTCTATCGTCCCAAACGCTAAACACGAAACCCTAATACGTTTTTAGAGAGTTTTGAGCCATTTTGTGCATTCTTTGTGATTTGAAGCTTGAGAAGGAAGGAGAAGCTTGGGGATTCAATAAGAAGCTATTAGATCCGGAGTTTGAGCTGCATTTCTGACTCATTTGAGGTATAAAGTTGATACCTTGGCTTTCTATTACTTAGATCTCCATTTAGGGTAGTATGTTGTCACTTTTGGTCCATATTGAAGTCATTTTTAGGATTTGAGTACATAATGAAGTTGTAACTTCAGATCTAGGCACTCATGAGCTTATGAGGCTTAAAGTTGCCAGCTTTATCAAGCCTTGGCCCTTCCCCATGCCCTAGATCTCTTATATAGCTTAGTTTTGGTGTTTCTAGCATCATTGTACCATACATGGACGTAAAGTTAGCAACTTTACGTGGTAACTTAGTCGTAGGGGACCAAATCTATGGTTTGGAAGCATTAAACTCGATTTGAAACCACTAAATGGGTGTAGACTAAGGGAACTCGACGAGCTATTCGTGTAACTCGGTGAGTTAAGTTGGATCGTGATGCCCATCCTTTTCTGATTCTTGAGCAAACTCAGTGAGTCTAGGAGACGACTGAGCGAGTTGGTTAAGGTTTTCTGAGTTTTGAAGATTAAAGAACTCGATGAATTCAGGGAAGGACTCGACGAATTGTACCGAAAAGTCCCGATTCTATGGATAGGAGGAACTCGACGAGTTGGATCGAGATTTAGGGTTCCTGATTCATGGAACTCGACGAGTTGGTGGACCAACTCGATGTGTTTAGTCAACCAGGATGTTGACTTTGACCACGATGTTGACTTTGACCAGGATGTTGACATTGACTTTGACCTTGACTAAAGTTGACCCTTAAAGGGGTTATGACTATTGAAAGGGTATTTAAAGGAAATGATTATGTGTAGGAGTCTGAGAGAGGTCGATTTCAGAGCAGGAGCCTTCGCAGCTATTTCCCAGTTATCGATGTGAGTTACCTTCCAATAGAAGTGGGTCGAAGGCACCAATGTCCGCCCACTAGTAGCTGATTATAGACGAGATGATTGTCTTTGTGATAATTGTCTGGTATGCCACTATCTGTTATGTTTTATATGTTAATATTATGTAATAGTGGTAGGAGGGGTAGGATAGTCCCCGGTTACTGGTTGAAAAAGACCGAAGGGGTAGGCCAGCACCCAAATATGCTAGGCAGTTACCGGTTGAAAGAGACCGAAAGGGTAGGCCAGCACCCAAATTTGCTAGGCAGTAGGAGATGTATATGTATATACTAGGATATTATGTGGTAGTGGTAGGGGTGAAATAGTCATCAGATACCGTTTGAAAGAGACCGAAGGGGTAGGCCAGCACGCAGATATGCTAGGCAGTTACCGGTTGAACGAGACCGAAGGGGTAGGTCAGCACCCATATATGCTAGACGGTTACCGGTTGCAAAAGACCGAAGGGGTAGGCCAACACCCAGATATGCTAGGCAATATGTTATTGTATGGTATGTGGCATGATGAGGGAACTCACTAAGCTTTGTGCTTACGATTTTCAATTTTGATTTCAGATACTTCATCTTTGAAAGGAAAGGAGTCGGCATGACTGTAGCGCATCACACCAGGATTTCCGCACATGAGATATATACTCTGATATTATTTTGTCATGACATGTTTTGATTATGGATCCATTGATTTTTGATATGAGTAGTTTTATGGTTGTTTTCATATAAATGGTTTTATAACTGTTTATGTAAAAAAATTAAATTTTTGGTCATAAATTTTGGGATGTTACAATATGTTATTTTCACATGCTTCTTTCATGTCAATCACTGTCATACAAAGGGAGAGTTCGTCTAACTCAGTATCAACAAGTACAAAATCAGATAGAATAATCAAATGGACTATAGACCCAATTTCAGATAAATCAATCGACAAGATAAAAAACTAAATGAGATTGAAGAACGAATAAATGTCATATCTAAAAAAAAACGTTATGCATTTTATTGATGCATTGTTTTTTTTTCCTATTTGTTCAAAGTAATGAATTAAGTTTTGAAATTCTAACCTCTTGTGTTCGATCAATGGCAAATGCAAGCTCTGAATCTCCATCTTTGATTTTGATTTATTTCATATTTGTTCGAAGTAACGAAATCAGTTATGAAATTTGAACCACTTTTGTTCGATCGATGACAAATCCAAACATTGAATCTCCATCTTTGATTTTGATTTCGAAAGCAACTTCTCCTCCAATTGGCACAAACTAAAGTCGAACGTTTCTCACTACTCTGATATCGAGGCCATGATAATCTTCAAATTTGTGATAAATTGAATTTTATTAAGTTCGTTGGTTCGTTCATATAATTTGAGTTCGTTGTTGAACTTGATATATGTATATATATATATATATATATATATATATATATATATATATATATATATATATATATATATATATATATATATATATATATATATATATATATATATATATATATATATATATATATATTATATTCGAATATAAATCATAGGTTTAAATTTAATCGCTAATAAATGGCGAACTTGGGCCTTCAAGTTTTTATGCCATCTTGGCATCTTCTTCTTATCATCTGGGCTTTATATATTCAACGTATACAATTCTTTCTTTTTTCTTTCTTGTTTATCAATTATTATTAAGGATGCGAAAAACTAAAACCAAATAAAATATTTAATCCGGATAAGATTTGGGGTTACGTTATTCGGTTCCACAGTGAAATGCCAATAAGAGAGATATCGAAATAAAAGTGAAGAAAAACCTTGGAAAACTTGTGATGGGTCTTGTAATTCAGAAATAAAAACATTAAGTATTGTTTTTAATTAATAGTTGCTTTTGGTTTTATTTTGGATTAAGTTTGAGTTTGATTTTGTCAGATTTTTGGTTGAAACTTGAAAGTGCTTCAATTTACATAGGAGGGAGTAGACAAAAGAGATAAGGGTAACATTTTGATTTTTGATACCTAAATGAAAAAACTAATAAATTGTATCGGCTCATGTCAATCCGTCGCAAGTTCTACGTGGGAGGCCAATTATGATTTATGAAACATTATTTTTGATGTGTGAGGGTTTGGCATAGACCTCCTACGTAAAGTTTTGCATTTCAATCGTTAGACTTTTTTTATGAAGGCAAAACTGTAATTTGAATGGATTAGTTCAATACGAATCAATCAAATGAATCTAAAACTGAATTCGATTCTCAAAACATAAATTTAAATAGTCCACTAAATTATTATCCCATATCTCTCGAAGATGTCTTAGCTCCATCGATAGGAACTGTCCACCTATTCATGTAACCTCACCCTGAACCAGACTTACATATAATCTAAACCGGGCAAACTATAAATTAGATGGATCAATTTTTAAAAATTGAGATATTTTAAAAAATATGCAACTTGCCTTAATAAGTTTGAGTTCTCCAATATAAATCAATAAATTATATTAATAAAGACTATCTACTAATTATATGCCATCTTATATATACAACACAATTCAAAAACATTAAATAATTAATTTTAGATATATATATATTTAAAATAAAAATAAATTTATTAAATAGTTAGTTAATTAATTAGTATTAGATTCTCATTTTACGAATCAAAACCAATTCTTAATCCCACTTTAATAACTAGATTCTTGTCTAAATTATCTTCTAAATATTTAAATAAGATAGTCCAATTTATATTTTTTTTAATAAATAATTTAGTTTTATTCGAATACTAAACAGGTTTGAGTAGAGCACATGCACCAAAATTATAATTCACTCGTAACATTGATCTTCAAATTTGTAATTTACTCCAACATTTGTTTTTTGTTTCATTTTTATTATATTATTATTTGAAAGTAAAAGGGTTGAAAGCGATAAAATCTTTGTGTGTCGGTGTCGGCGTGTCTAGTGTCCATACTCCATACAGAATACACCGCGTTTCTCCTCTAGAGTGTGACAGCGCATGCCCAATTGCCCATAAGCCTTAACAATGACAAAACATATACAATCATTTTCCCTTGTTTTATATTCATCACCCCACAATATGTATACGGAAATGTGTAAAACAATTTTTAACAATTTCCCATTTCAACATTAAGAAAATATAAAGATAATTCTGAAAAAAAAAAAGAACCTTATGTTGAAAGAAAATCATATAAAAATAGGAGACATTCACCTAATGATTATATCACAAGAATTTAATAATTACTTTTTCTTAAGCTTTTGCAAATTACAAGCTAGGTTAATAATAATTATTTTTCAATTTTCAATTTCTTTTATGTCACTATTTCATCTTTTTCTTTATTATATTTTATGATGGTTATTATTTTGTTTGCAAATCTTAGAATGTTGGTTTTTTTAATACATACAACAAGTTTGAAACTAAGGAACAAGTTTGAAATTGAATTAGTAAACACAAAAAAAAAATTCAAAACTCAACTCAAAAACACGAAAAGAAAAATCATGAACAAATTTAAAATTTAAGATCGTATAGTTTATTTCGGAGCTAAAAAAATAATTTCTAATATCCAGATTGGAAGATTAATATGTTCATGGATAGCACTTATTATAGAGAGCACAATGAACAAAATTTAATTCAAACGGATTTATAAAGTTATGAATGTTTAAAGTAGGCATATTTTTTATATTTTCACTGAGTAACCTAGTTTGGAGCTAAAAAAATACGACTTTTTGAATATCGAATTTTGAGTGTAATATGTACATGGACAACCTTTATTACAAATAATACAATGAAAAAAGAAATTAAACTCAAACGAAGTTCGTATAAAATAACTATAAATATTCGAATTTCGCAAAAACACAATTTTTAATTTCATCACCTCTGAAAATCATGGCTATCTTTGGCGATTTTTGAATTTTAGCTACATTTTAGAAAAAAATATTGATTTATGTAGCTATTCTGGTCATTTCAACCTGTAAGGGAGGAGGGAGTCGACGACAGTTTGTGCAGTGGGTTGAGACGGTACTTGTGGCACCGTCAGTTTCTAAATCCTTCATCGCCGGTTCCAGCAGACTAGGGTCATCTACGGGCTCGTGCAGTTGTGACCTCTCGTCTCCCTCTTCTCGTTTTTACACTCATGTGTGTGTAGATCCAAATCGTGATGGATATTAGAGAAAGTTAGCTGATAGTGGTGTAGGAGGCTCAAATGATGAAAAGTAAATGTTTAAGATTAACGTCCAAAAGGTTATACGAAGCGTATGAATTAGTTTGTGTAAATTTCGTTTTACTCCATGTAGTTTATAGATTTTATTAAAATAGTATACACTTCAAATATTTTTAATAATTTATATTTGTTTACAAATCATTAAATATATATTTTTTAATTAAATGTTATTATTATTATTATTATTATTATTATTATTATTATTATTATTATGATTATTATTATGATTATTTGTTTTAAATTAGCAAAAGTTTATTTTTAAAGAAAAAGATGTGATGTTTTATTTTATTTTATATTTTCTAATTTAATTAAATAAAAAAGTAATGATGTGGCAAGTAGGTTGAGTGAGTTGGAAAATATAGGGTTTTTATGTGTTGTAGGTTAGGAAAGATAGTTGATGGTGTAGTGGGTTAAGTGGGTTACGAGGAAAAGACGCCCTCCTCCCTGAGGCTAGAGGGAGTGGTGCCAATGTTGCCACAATCCACAGTGTTGGGATATTTATTGTATTGTGTCAATTTAATTATGTATGTATATAGTCTTTATCATTATCGGATTGTGCATGTCCATCCGTCATTATGGAGCTATGGTTAGACTATAAATATGGTATGCATGTATCATTTTAGGGTTAATGTTTTGATTGCCCTACATATCTTTACAGAGAGGTTCTACTCGAACTCTTCTAAGATATTGATAATAAAGCATTCAGCACCCTTTCAATCATATCCAATATTTGTTCTTATTATTTGATTCATATAAATTGTTTTGAATCTATCGATCATTTTTTTTATTTTTTCTACAATTGGTATTAGAGCAGGAGATTGTGTAATACATACGCATATCTTCTGTCGAGCTCACTAGGGTTTTAAGTTTATATCAGATCTGTTCTCGCCCTCTCAATCGTTTTCATCGATTGTAGACGTTAGATCTGGGTCTTTGCGTTACCCTAATCTCGATTAGTATTTACACATCTGATTCATTAGAGTTTCGATAATCTTCTTAAAGATGAATCCAGAAGATCCATATACTCTATCTTTTAATCTTTCTAGCAGCATTGGATCGACTAACATGATCCCAATCATTTTCCCACAAGACTATGAAGTTTGGGCTCTACACTTTGAAGACTACATTCTTGGTCTTGAAGAACATGGAACCCTAATATGGGAAACGATGACAGTGGAGACCTTCATGTATTCTGGTACAAGAAAAATCATTAAGACTCAAGCTGAATACAATGAACTTCTTCTTAATGTTAAGGACGTTACACAAGATGAAAAAGGATAAATTGCTAAGTAACATAAAACCAATGAGAATAATCAGGTTTGCTTTGCCTCCGGACATATTTCGTCCGGTTAGTGCTTGTGAAACAACGAAGGAAATATGGGACATGTTGAAGGAACTCTACTCAACAATGCAGATCTAGAACACTCTGTACAAACTTTGCTTTTGTCAGAGTTTGGTGCTTTTGTTTACAAGCTTGAGGAAAAACTTGATCAGACGTTTAATCGCTTTAATCATCTCTTAGGCAGAATGTTAAAGCACAGGATAAAGTGTGAAATAATTGAGCAAAAAAGTCACTTTCATGAATGGATTGAGGCTCGAATGGAAAGCAATGGTATCAACTGTGAAAGCTCGTGAACAATTTAAGAGTTATACGTTGGCGAAGCATGTGGGGATTCTGAGATCCCATGAAGATGAGGTGACAAAAGATATGAAACTTATCTCCAGTATGGGTTCGTTGGCCCTGGTTGCAAAGGGCAAAAAGGTTTCAGAAGAAGAATTAGAATCCGATCTCTCGGATTATGAACCCACCAAGGAAGAATATACAATGATGGTTTCTAATCCCAAAAAGTTCATTGAAAAGAACTTCAGTCGATTCAAGGGAAGAAATAGGTCAGGAAACTTCAATTCTGAGAAGTTTAGGGATGAGAGATTCAAAGTCTCGCAAAAGGATGAGGAAAACCAAGAGAAAACATTGCTTAGTGATTCAAGTTATGATTGTAACTACTGCCATGGCAAGAAACATTTTGCTAAAGAATGCATGTTGAGAAAGATGAATCAGAAGAAGGAAAAAGAAAAGAATGAAGCTTACTATCTTCAAAAGATAGAAGAGCTGAGGAAGAGAAGGAATGTAGAGAATGCGAAACCTGCCTTGGTCATGCAGGAGGATGGGGATGAGTTTGGAAGAGTTGAGGTTTGGTCAACTAATTCGAAGATGAAGAAGTCTAAAAGTTGACGCATGGTGAATGTTTTATTGTGAAGGTTGATGCGCAGGAGTACACTGGGAAATGTCTGATGGTACAAAGCGGAGTCTCGGAGCAGAAGGGATTCGCAGCTGATGTAGGTCGTCCTACTGAAAGCTGTTTCGTAGCGAGGCATGTATTAGAACAGGTGAAGGAGTGAGAAAATGTCATCAACAAGGTACGCTCCATACTTCAATCTCTTAATATTCCTGCTACATGTTATGAATCTAAATTAGATGATTTGAAGTATACTTTCTCTAGTTTTAGTGATAGTTTAAAGAGAAATCGTCTAAAAAATTCTAACCTAACTGATCAAATCAACAGGATAACATGTAAAAGTGAAGACAGATGAATTTGGATAGAGAAGCTGGAGTTAGAGTTGACTAGGACTAGGGATGATGTCATTTATTTAAAACGAGACAATTTAACGATTTTAAAACAACGAAATATTTTTTGTTTGATTGCGAAACGATTATATTTTAACATTACCCAAGTGCATCTTGATTGTAAAATAGGCAAAAAGATACACAAAATAATTTTGCCCTTTCTCGAATTGAAAGAGGATGAAATCGATGCAGAGTGCTACAAGTGCAAGTCCATAGTCTCATTCCGAAGAGGTTTCAGACACATATCTATTTGGACTTAACAAAATTGAGGCCTACATACAATCCAAAGACTATAAGAACATGTTAAAACAAGTTTTGGATGAAAAAGATAAAGAGAAAATTAAATTTGATACTGTGCAAAAAATTGACTCGTTGTGCACAAAATTGAATTCAAAAAACACTTTTGATGCTAAGAATGTTTCTGAATTTGATGAGAGCGACATGAGTGGAATTTCTATAGAGGATGAGATTGATTGTTCATATTTTGTTCAAAATGAATCTGAATCTAAGAATAAGTTAATTTTTGAAAACTCTATTGAATATGTTCAGACTGTTGAAAACCAAGGTTCATGTGTTTTAAAAGAAAAGGCTACCATTTTTCCGAATGTCAAAACCGTTCCGAACCAAGTGTTTGTAACAACTGGACTGGACACAAAAGATACTTCAGAACTTAAAACCATCATAAGTGATGATGGTTTTGATTTTTGAAAACTCTATTGAATATGTTCAGACTGTTGAAAACCAAAGTTCATGTGTTTTAAAAGAAAAGGCTGCCATTTTTCCGAATGTCAAAACCGTTCCGAACCAAGTGTTTGTAACAATTGGACTGAACACAAAAGATACTTCGGAACTTAAAACTATCATAAATGATGATAATGCTGATGGTTGTCCCGAATTTTTCTGGGATGGTCCTATAGACAATGCAGATGAGACAAGAAGGTTGTGCGAATTGACCTCCTAGAAGACGAAAGTCAGATATGTCTCAAATCCCATCAATTTTGTCAATCCCTGTAGCAATCAGGCTAGTCCCGGTGGCACCAAAGATGTCCCATGCTAAACCTCTTCTGAACCGTCCTATCCTAAGATCCGAAAGGAAAATCCGAGAACTAAGGTTCATTTGTCTGCTGAAGAAATGATAGCTAAGAAAAGGCAAATAAACAGCAGATACAAGAAAAATTAACAAGCTAGGAAACAATTCTGGAAAAGTCAGTATTCTTATTATAATATTGTTCATTCAGTAAGATCTCTGGTTTGTAATGTGAAATCTACTCCTGTTCGGAGTTCGACAAAAAATTTTGTTTTGAAACAGGTTGCAAAACCTTCAGTTACAAAATCTGTTGAGAAACCAAAAAATTATGCAAAACCTCAAGTTTCGAAACCATTTGAAAAGGCTAAACCAAAATTTTCTCCTAAATCAAATTTTTCAAAAACTGCCAATGCATCAAAAGATGTTAAAAGCAAAGGCAAACTAGTTTCGGAACCCAAAATCTCTTCCAAAGATTTTGAAGCTCAGTTGAAAATGGAGGAAACGAAAATTGCTAAAAAAGGTTGTCAAGCAACAACTCACTTCAAAATAAACAAAAATTCCTTTTAAAAGAAATCCTAATGATGAAATGATTATTGTTTTCAAAATAATGAAAGGAGAGAATTCTACATTAATAAAGAGATCTTATTTAGTAGATGAATCATTAACATTTCCTGTTCTTAAGAAAACCTCACAAGGACCCAAGCAACTTCGGGTTCCTAAATCTCTCTGATTTTCGTAGGTAATTTGTGACGAATAGTATGACTCTGAATGGTACATCGATAATGGCTATTCGTGTCACATGACAGGGAGGAGGGAAGAGCTCAGGGAATTCTGAACATTGAAGGATGGTGGCAAAGTCAAGTATGGAAATAATTCCACAGGATAGATCAAAGGATATGACATGATCACGAATGGCGAACTCATAATTCAGAAGGTAGCCTACATAAAAGGCCCTAAACACAACTTAATAAGCGTTTCTCAATTGGTTGTAGGTACAGGGTTGAAGGTTTCTTTTGATGATGAAGGATCTAAAATAATTGAGAAGAAAACAAAGTTGGTGCTATTAAAATCCAAAAGAAAGAGAGAGATGTTTCCTTTGAACATTAAACCAATAGTCGAGAAGCCATCCATAGCATCTTCGGATAATAGTTGGCTTTGGCACCGAAGGCTCTCACATTTAAATTTCAAGGACATCAACAGAATCGTACTTGGCGACCTTGTGCGAGGTCTCCCTCTTCTGAAGTATGACAAAGAACATTTGTGTGCAGCTTATGAACTTGGAAAGAAAATTCGGAAGAGTCGCTCCACAATTATCAATACCAAATTATCGAACCTCTTGAACTCCTACACATTGATCTTTATGGTCCATCTGCCATTAAGAGTGTTGGTGGTAACAAGTATATTTTGGTTATTATAGATGATTTTTCTCGATTTACCTGGGTTTACTTTCTCAATCAGAAATTAGATGCAACCTTGAGGCTAAAGGATTTTATCAAGCTAATCGAACATCAATTGCGAAATCCAGTTTGGAACGTTCATAGTGATAACAGTTCTGAATTTAAAAACCAAGTGTTTGAAGAATTCTTGACGAAAAAGGGAGTTACTCATGAATTCTCTGCTCCTTACACTACTCAGCAGAATGGAGTCGTTGAAAGACGAAACCGATCTCTTTGCAAAGCTGCGAGGACCATGCTTTCATTTGCGAACTTACCACTCTATTTCTTTGCCAGTGCGATTGGAACCGCATGCTTTACTCAGAATCTCTCATTGCTTAACAAAAGATTCTCAATCACTCCTTAGGAGATCCTTAATAAACGAAAACCTAACGCTAAGTTACTTCATGTTTTTGGTTCTAAGTGTTTCATTTTTAACTCCAAAGAGCAAAGGGACAAATTTGACGTGAAAGCAAACAAACGAATCTTCTTAGAATATTCTCTTACTTTGAAGGCATATAGGGTTCTAAACAAGAAATCCAAAAGAATTGAAGAAAACTATTATGTCACTTTTTATGACAACTATCTAAAGAAGTATCAGAAGTCTAATAGTCCATCCGAAGAGATTTTTCCATCCACACCCTCTCAAACAATTCCTCTGATGAACTTGTACGAGGGATTTATGAATTTGTTTGACGAGCTTGAGAAAGTCATTACCTTTGAATCAACTACTACGGATAATCAAGAGGATGAGTTAAAGAAGATCATCGGCAACGCTGCAAAAGATCTCGAATCCGAACCATAAATTATGAAGGATCTAGTAGTTAACACTGATGTTCCGAAGACGTCTGATGTACCACCCGAACACACAACCTGCTTTTACTACATTCTAGGGGGAGGGTTCCATTTCAACCTCCACATTCGATACATCTATTAAGGAGGAGAATTCAAACCCCGAATTCGGTACTATTATTCCAACCAGGTGAAGAATCCAATTCTGAATGATAAGTCATATGCAAAATCCCAGGGGGAGAACGACAATGAAAATAATGAATTTGACGATGTTCAATCAGAATTCAAAGATGTCAATGCCGAATTGGACTCTGCTTATGATCGAATCTACCCACCATTAACCAAATGGACCAAAGATCATCCCAAAACTCAAGTCATCGAAGCACCATCTTCAGGAGTTCTCATGAGAGCTCAACAAAATACGAATCAAACTGCATTATTTTCAAAGATGGAATTTTGCATATTCAATTCGTTTATCTCCAAAATTGAGCCCAAGACTGTAAAGGTTTCTCTTGATCACTCTGATTGGGTACAAGCTATGCAGGAAGAACTTAATGAGTTCGAACGCAACAAAGTGTGGAGACTGATTCCAACTACGAAGGATGCTTCTGTGGTCAGTTTAAAATGAGTGTTTCAAAACAATCTTGACAAGGAGGGGAATGTTATGTGGAACAAAGCTCGGTTGGTTGTGAAAGGATACTGCCAGGAAGGAGCGTAGACTACGAAAAGACATTTTCACCAGTTGCAAGGCTTGAATCTATTTGCATTTTCCCCGTCTATGCAGCTCATAAGAATTTTGAAGTCTATCATAATGGATGTTAAATGTGCCTTTCTGAATAGTGATATAGAGGAAACGGTCTACGTCGAACAACCACCAGGTTTTGTGAATGAGAAATATCCAAACCATTGTTACATCTTGGATAAGGCATTGTACGGTTTAAAACAAACTCCTTGAGCATGGTATGAAACCCTTATCCGATTCTTAAAACAATCAAAGTTTAAACAAGGCTCGGTTGAACCAACCTTCTTTCTTAAGAAAGATGGTGACCATCTGATGATCGCCCAAATCTATGTTGATGATATCATTTTCGGATCAGCCAGTCCTAGATTGACTGTTGAATTCCGAAAGTTGATGGAGACTAAATTTGAGATGAGCTCAATGGGTCCTATTAACTTTTTCCTTGGTTTAAATATTGAAAAAAGTTCGGTGGGAAATTTCATCAACCAGGAAGCCTACACCAAGTCATTACTTGCGAATTCGTAATGGTAGGAGATTCACGAGTCAAGATACCAATGGAATTTGGAATGAGGCTAACACAGTCCTTAGACAAGCCTGCAGTAGATATTACTCTCTATCGGAAAATGATTGGATCTTTAATGCATCTAACATCCAGTCAGACAAACATAATGTTTGTCGTTTGTTATTGTGCTAGGTTTTAGGCAAATCCTCATGAACCACACATGATTGCTGTGAAGAATATTCTAAGATATCTTAAAAGATCATCTTCTCACGGAATATGGTATCCTTCAAACTCAGGATTCTTTGTGCAAGCATTTTCAGATGCTGATCTCGAGGGTTGCAGTCTCGATTGTAAAAGCAGTTTTGGGAAATGTTAGTTTCTTGATGGTAGACTAGTAAGTTGGCAATCAAAGAAATAGACTTGTGTATCCATATCTACTTATAATCTGAGTACATCACAGTTGTATCATGCACTTCGCAAGTCGTCTGGATACAAAGCCAACTTTGAGACTATGACATCAACATGAAGAGGCTCCCACTCTATTGTAATTCAGAAAGTGATATTTGGATTCGTCACAACCCAGTTCTACACTCAAAGACGAAACATATTGTACTGAGGTATCATTTTATAAAGGATCACGTAGAAGATGGCAACGTAGAAGTGCATTTAATAAGATCCTCTGATCAACTTGCTGATATCTTCACAAAAGCCTTACCTGAAACAATCTTTAATCGAATTCTACAAGGCTTAGGAATGATAGTAGTAGAATATGTTCCAAAACCATCTTCGTAATCGGAATGCATCACTTAAGTTCTGAATTGGTCCGAACCCTTAGAGTTATTCGCAAGTCACTGTTCACACTTTGAACAGGTCTGAGCGCTCGCAACGACTCAGGGTCTACTGTTCATCTGGGACTCAGAACACCATGTATCCTTTGTACATTATGTGTTTTCGATATTTTACTTTCTGTTTTAATTTCTTTTTTAGACAAATTTCAAAATACAAACATATTTTCCTTTTCTATTTTTATTTCTTTTTCAGAAAAATTTCAAAATACAAAAATATTTTATTTTTGTTTTAATTTTTTTCTTTCATTTTTATGGTTTCAGAAAATCAAAAATTCCAACAATATTTGTGCGTTGTTTATTTGTGTGTTATTTTTTCAAATTCGCTTTATCTTAGGTACTATTTTTTTTCATCTCAATTAGGACTGATGGGACATGTATATAACTCTGATTCTATGTACTAGCTAAGTATCCCTAGAAGCATACTGCTGCATGTTGACCAAAGCCTCTAAGACTCTATGTTAAAGCCTTAAGACAAAATTGCAAGAATGGTCCCTGTGGTATGTCAAAACTAGCAAGTTTGGTCCAAAATGAGTTTGGCTTGCAAGGATGGTCCAATAGTTTCGTTTTGTTGCGAGTTTGGTCCAATTTGGTTTGAACTTTTTTGTAAAGACGGTTTTAGCCCTTATTATTTAATTTTTCATTTTATTACCAACAATTAAAAAATAATTAAAAATAAAACAAAAAGAAAATCTCTCTCTCTGTTTCTCTCTCTCAATGACGATCCCCATTCCAAATCCCACATTCACGATCTTCCAAATCGTGGATTCAAGAGGTAAGAACAAAAGTTCTAAAATATCATCAATTTGTGTCATCAGATCGTGGAGGGTTTGACAATATGTTTCTTATAATTCAAAACTTGACATGAATTCATCCACGCGATTCTCGATCCGGCCCTAACACCTCCGATTTTACCGACAAAGGAGACTGAGGATAAACAAATCGAGTTCAGAGCTGCGGTGTGGATCGCGTTTTCGATCGTTGCGTGATGGGTTAAGGAATTTGGGAGAACAAATTTGACATGTTTCACCTCAAGAACATGTGTTCATTATCCCTCATCCTAACATAATCATCAACATCGCAACACCCAAACCATCACCATCTCTTCCCGAAACCATCACTTGCTTCACTTCAAGAACATGTGTGTATGTGTGTCTTGAATCAATTTTTTGCTGAATAGATTTTCTGGTGGATTTGAGAGGCAGCGGCTAGGGCTGAGCTGAAAGTTTTCTCGATTTTAACTCTGACCGATATGCATATCCTTCTCCGTGATCGATATGCAGTGAAACAAGAACATGGCTTCTTTTCTTTTTCTTTTTTGATTTTGTCGATGGTGTAGTAAACAACAATAGGGGATGCCGATTATTGAAGTTTATGGAGGTGGTGAAGAAGACGTTGACTGGATGGAGCAATAAAGGTGTTCTTCCATGAGTGGCCAACATCTATGTGGTGATGAACTTGAAAAACCAGGTATTCTTCCATCTGATAATTAGGGATTTAACGACCTTGGTGTTTAGAATAGTATATTAGCGATATGGGGCTAGGATTTCCAATCAGGGAGTTGGTAAGATCATGAGGATAAAGCAGATTCATAACAAGAGTGGAGATGAATGTGATTGTGAATCGATTGTATGTGAGTTTATAGAAAATTAATGTGAATCTAAATGTGTGTTTATCTACTTTTAGGGGGTTTTTTTCTGTTTTTCTAAGAGAGAGAGAGAGAGAGAGAGAGAGATTTTTGTTTTTGTTTTATTTTTAATTGTTGGTAATAAAGCAAAAATGAAAAATAAAATAATAAGGGGTAAAATCGTCTTTACAAAAAAATTCAAACCAAATTGGACCAAACTCGCAACAAAACGAAACTATTGGACCATCCTTGCGAGCCAAACCCATTTTGGACCAAACTTGCTAGTTTTGACATACCACAGAGACCATTCTTGCAATTTTGTCAAGCCTTAATGAAACTTTCACTCCGAATGTTTCTTCCCAGTCAGACTAATATTCACATAAGTCATTGAGGTACCTTACTCTTCTCATATTGAGTTAAGATTTGATTGCTTAGTCATTCATAGTATAGCAGAGGTACATTTTTATCTTTGGAGTCAGCTTATATTTTCTCCATTAGCTTCACATTCACATTCGAAACCCCTGAGACTCTCAGAAATTACCACTAAGGTTTATGATTACACAAATTTTGTGTTTATGATCTTCAATTTGTTATCACCACGATTTGAGTGAAACCAAAAATCTGAATCCTAGTTATGTATTAATGGTGAACAATTAATAAGTTCTAGTTTATCATCGTGGAATTGACTACAATCAAACCTCGTGGTTTGTACCTTGAAATCTCTTCATTTTTATTTTTGCAAAGATCTTAATGGAATGCTCTCAAACTAAGACATTTCTTCCCAACAGATCCAATTTTTTAATTTTTTTCCTGAGATTTCAAACTTTTCTAGCCACTCAAATAACTCCAAAGCATACTTCTTATTATGGCTACACTAGTCAGACAAGTACTTTCCATACTCTCTGACTTATGTTTAGTTTCGTAGTTTGGTTGAAGCAAATCCACCCATTAAATCCTAATGAAAAGAAGCCTTTCAATATTTCTCAACAAAAAGATGATCGTAATTCAACGGTATGCCATTCAAGCGCTTCCAATTCTTTCTTGACTCCGAAGGAAGAGATTGTTGCCCAGGATCCATCTGATTTTATGTTAATTTTATATTGACATCATAGAATCCCAAATATATTTTGTTTTATTTCTTTATCTTTGGCACACTCTTGCACGAAAATCCTTGTGATTTTCCAAAAGTTTGGTTCTAACCTTCAAATGATTACTTTCAATTCCGAGAACAGGTTATGGTGAATGATGCTGAATTTCAAATATTCAGAATTGAAACAGTGGTTCTGAAGAGATATGTTTTCAAAATTGGGCACATGCTTTTCAAATTTTCCTAACATCACGCTTTTTTAGTTACGCCGCCTGACATCACGCCTGTCAGTCACACTTTTTCAGGCGACTTTTTAGGAAAATGAACAGTCTTAAAGCTGTCTTTCTCTCTCCAACCATAATGTATATAAGGAAAAATGACGATTGCCTTCTTCATCACGTAAAAAATCTCTCATACAAATCCCTTTTTCTCTCAAACACTGTTCATCTTCTCCATCTGCGTTCATGGCCGGTTCTTCTGAAATCCATCCGTAGGAGACCAAACCGCTTCATCGGGGCTACTGAACATCAACACCAACCAAAATCTTATCTTGGACCTCGATTCAGCCAAATATGTTGTCTCTCTCCAGCCGATGGTTAAGTACCTTCGTCACTCTCCGTTGGCTCTGACCCTTACCATGGTAGAGAAAGTCCCATTGGTTCATCTATCTAAGGCATTCTACACTGCAAGTTATCAGGAAGGTGAGTCTATGATTAATTTTAAAATCGAATCTCACAAAACCTCCATTACTAAGTCCCGATTTAGTCGATTGGTAGGGCTTTCTTAAGCTAGGGATCTGATGGATCCGTATTCCATATCTTCATCTGCTATTCTGGAGATGTTTTACCAGATGCGTTATGTGGGTACCTCTAAAGTCAAAAGATTTAAGAAGCCCTATGATGATCAACCGAAGCAAAAAACTGGTGAAACTAGTGAATTCGAACATAAGCACCTCCAAAGTCAAAAGATCTGAAGGGTAATGAAGCTTCGCGATCAAAAGGAAAAGGAAAGATGACTGATGATTATGATGATGATGAAGATCTATCCGAAGGGGCTAAGATTAAACGGAAGAAACATGATCAAGATATTGATGAAAATCTTCGTGTTGAAGAATAAGCTGAAGCTAGGGAAAAGGAGGCTCGTGAAGCTCAAGTCACTTTGGAAACCCAAAAGTCTCTTTTCCATCCCTGGTCCATTGAGTGAATCATGAATGAAGCTATTGACAATCCAAATACTTACTCGTTGGATCCGGTTGTTTTGTTTGATCTAGAGAAAACTTTGAATTCGTAGCTTGACCTACCAATAACTCCGAAGGCATTCCTATTTCGTAGTTTCGAAAAGATTGAGAAAGCTCTATTTTCGGACTATGATGTTAATCAAATGCTTTTCTCGTTTTACCTCAAGCACGGTAAGCCTCAGTATCAAACCTGGAGTTCAATGAAAATTACAGCTATGAAAGTCGTCGGACCGATTGAAACGGAAAGCTTTATCAATGCTAAATTCAAAGTTGTCTGTGGAGCAAAGAGCTCTGTTTTTGAATTTATGCTCGCAGACTTGCCGTGCCTGAACCCATACGATTGGATTTCTTTGTTCCATCTCTTGTTAAAGGATGAATAGAAATTCGAACCTATTTTGGTGCATCTATAAAGGATGCTGATCTCATACATCCAAGAAGTTTGTAAAATAGATGTGGAGATTACGACAGTACTCTTAAAGAAACCCACGGTGGAACCGAAAGAAACTACGAATGATGTCACGAAGATGAAGCTCGAAAGAATTCAAAAGGACAATTGGAGTGTAGCTTTTCAGCAAAGTGATAGAGAGGGTAAATATGTTCAGAAGTGCTTATTTTATTTACCTGAAAAGCATATTTTCTACTTCTTGTCTTAACTACGTTTTGGGAATCACTGAATGATGCAAGGCAAATGATGTTGCCGCTAAGAAATGTTTTGCAAACATGATTAAATGGTACATTTCTTTATCATTTTGACCTAATATGATATCAATACATGTATTGGTCATGCATGTCTATAAAGCATCAATTTTTATGTTGATTTTGATGTAAGAAAGCCCTCTAGAAAGTTGGAATGGATGGCTCAAAGGATTAAGGTTTGAATGCATCAAGTTGTCCCATTCTGTGGTAGTCACGATGTGACGAGGTGTTTTCCTAATTGTTTTGGACTGGCTTGGTCATGACATGAGGGCATGGCCATCATGACATGACAGTGGTTTTCGATCATGGTTGGGTTTGTTCGAATCTGGAGTTTTGGTTTGGGGTTGAGTTTATTAACCACGACGTGACCAATGGTTGGTAAAAGTGTGGGAAGTTGTTGTTAGTGATGTTGGCGTTGACCTTGACTAAGTTAACCGTTGACTTTATAGACATTTGACCCATGAATTTTTACCGGTTGACTTTGGGTTAAACTTAGAGGATTTGGGTGTTAATTGAGGATTTGTTTATTATGGGTGTTAGCCAGTTCGAGGGATTGATTAGTGCAACAAGTTAGAGTGTTGTTGTGCTTCCCCGGTTTTGTGATGTGAGTTTTCTCACTATACTTTTACTGTAGTATGTTTCCTTATATGTAGGGTGTTGGTATACTATAGGGATCCATTAGATTTGGTAGATCTATATGATTACCTGTACTTGTTGGTTATTGATTATTATTTGCATATGTCGACCTGGTGTTGTTGGGTTGAGGCAATACTTCTTTGTGTTGTAAGCCAACAAACCTGGGAGTAATCTAGTCATAAGTTGAGGATCGAAAAGGTAATCTAGATTTTTGTTGCATGCTCAAGACCAATCCAGTCATAAGCTAAGGGCCAAGATGGGCAATCCAGTCTTATGTTGGGGGATCCATTCTTAATTTATGGACTTAGGGGCCGTCCAGTCTTCATGATGGGGGCGTGGGGGCAATCCAGTCTTTGTGACTGTAGGCTCGGGCAATCTAGTGTTTGTGACTGTGTTCCTGATGCAGTCAAGTCTTTGTGGTTGTGGGACTGGTGTGTAACATTCCAAAAATAATAGGAATTTAAATTTTTCAAAAAAAAAACAACTCATTAACCACAAAGTGCTTATAAAAAGACCATTGTTTCAAAAGCATAATCATAATCAGCATATCCCAAGATCTAATATCATAAAAACAGGAAGATGTGCACGGTCACGCCTTCACTTTCCCATGATTCTCTAAAGTACCTGAAACAATAAACTGAAACCGTAAGCCAAAGCTTAGTGAGTTCCCCTAAAGTACCACCACACAACATAAACAAACAATAAGCATGCAAATTTGATCCTTGAACCTGACTGGATCGCCTCAACAGCTCTCCGAGCCTTCAGCCTGACTGGACCGTCTCGCAGAGCCTACAACCTAACTGGACTGCCCTGGGTGTCTTAGCCTTTAGTACAAAGCAATACCGCCTCAACCAAACCATAATATGTTGACATATACAACAGATAAACATAAACACATATTCATAAAATACATGTAATCATATAGATCTATTAATCTACCATACAACCAGCATAACATCGTCCTATATACCTGAATACATAACCTAGTGGGCCGTCATTGGTGTCTTCGACCCACAAGTATAGTGAGGAAAACTCACCTCTTAGTCCGAACAAATCGTTGAATAGGTCTCTACTCCTAATATCAGCTCTACTCGTCGCCTATTCATCAAATAGTGACCAATCTCAAATACAACTCAAAATACCCAAAATACTCTTAGGTCAAACTTGGTCAAAGTCAAAGTCAACTACAGAAGGTCGCCACGCCGTGGTCACTAAATGACAAAATAGACAATTCTCAGCCTATCCGCCATGCCGTGGAGACCTTGGCCACACAGTGGGAATTGGACTCCTAACAACTTAATCAATTAAGCTGATTTCCTTGATCTTAAGGGATCCAAAGCCCAGATCTGGTCCTTTCTAAGATCCAAGTGGATAACATTTCCATCTTTATCCCTTTAGATTCTCTAAGGTATAGAGATACCACTTCTATATCTAAATAGGACAAAAACATAACTTAACTTAGCCCATTAAGCACTTTCTCTTAAAGACTACTAGATCCCCATTCCCAGAACGTTCCTAGCATCAAATAACAACATAAAAATCCTTACTTTCTAGACATGCATGTCCAATGTATCTCTTGGAATCTATCAGATCAAAATGAGGGGTTTTCCCCAAATCTTCCATGCATGATGCTAAAACTCAATATTACTCCAGATCCAAAGCATCAAAGGCCCAGAATGACATGGATATTAATAAAGTTGCCAACTTTATGAGATCTCACCACCCAATAATCAACGACATCAATATTAACGCATAAAAACCTAGATTTATGCACAACAAACCAAAAAGCTTGGAACTTGGGGACTTACAAGAGTCCAGAAGATGCATAATATGATGGTGAGGAGAGCTGCTTGTTGAATCCAAGTCTAGAAGTCGTCTCCTTCTTCTTCTAATCCCCAAAAATAACACAAAAAGCTTAGAGAGCAAAAATGGAGATTAAGTTTTTCTTGGAGATTGAGTGTGTATGATGAAGGCCGGGGGTGAGCAACCATAGCCATCACATTCCCTTAAATAGGGTGCAAACTCTGGATATTAAGGTTTCTCATTAAATAGCTACCATGTTGTGGCGGCCATTTAAAGCATGTGATACATCGATCATTACCATGTCGTGGGATGCCTTCACCACGACGTGGTACCGCCCAAAATCCAAAATACATTAAAACTAAATACCTCTAGGAATCCGAATGTTACAACTGTCCCCCACTTGAATCGGACTTCGTCCTTGAATTCTGCTGTTATAAACAACTTTGGGAAATGCTCTCTCATATCTGTCTCGGATTCCCAGATCCACTCGGAACCCTTCCGATGCTACCACTGGACCTTGACCAAGGATACCACCTTGTTACGCAAGGCCTTTGTCTTTCTATTCAAAACCAACATTGTCCTCTCAACATAGTTCAAGTGATCATTAACCTGAATGTCGTCTAAAGGGACCTCTATTGAATCATCAACTACAAACTTCCATAGCTAAGAAACATGAAAGTTGCTATGAATCTGATTGAGTTCCTCAGACAAATCCAACATGTATTATGTCTTACCAACTCTGGAAATCACTAGAAATTGCCCATTATACAGGGGCCCCAACTTGACCCTCTTCTTGAAGCATATTACACCCTTCCCGGGAAATACCTTCAGCAAAGCCATGTCCCCACCTGGAACTCCAGCTCCGATCAACGCTCGTCCACACAACTATTTTGTCGACTCTGAGTCGTCTGCAATCTATGTCCAATATGCTGAATAAGCTCTGTCGTCTGAAGGACTACCTCAATCCTTCCCATGACTCTATGACCAATCTCTCCCTAAAAAACTGGGGTACGACACTTCCTCCCATAGTGGAGCTCGAATGGCAGTGCACCGACAGTGGAGTGATAGTTGTTGTTGTGAAACACCAAAATGTCACATATCCCACACTCCCTTTAACCACTTCAAGTTAAAACATATTACTACGAAAAACTCGAGGGACTACATGGGAACCCGTAGCTGCCAACAATAATAACTCGAAGTTACCAAATTGCTCGACTATCTTTCTCCCTCTAACTGAAGACCCAACTTCTAGTGAGGTCCCAAAAACTGGAAATTCTTGAACTACACTCACAACTAACTCCATCAATATATACTTCCTGGAACGGGGAACCCATCAGTCCTAAACGTCAGGAACTGTATTCTAAGATTGAAGATCATCCGATTGTCGTACCTGCCCCTAGTCTCTGACTAGGTTCACCATCAAAACATTCGGAACGAATACTCAACATATAAATGTGCTGGCAAGCCCTGAACAGGAATTATTCAGTCGCATACCAAATTAACTCAAGCACTCATTCGGCTCAACATTCCTATCATACACTGACAACACTTGAGCCTACCCTCAATAACTACACTTGGGCTTACCCATAATCTAATAACCAATAATTGCACTGGGGCTTACCCCTGATCTGATAACCAATAAATGTACTCGCCATCACATCGATGAACTCCATAAGGGTCCGTGACACGTCATGACACTATCCAATCATTGGAATGAGAAGCTCACATTTCCTCACAGTTCTTGCCAAATTTTCACAAACATTCCTACTACAACGTATCTCATCCCATAGAATGCTATGGATAAATCGTACACTTACCATTATTTTACGCCCAACTACCACCTAGGGAAGGATATGGTTACCCCACAGTCTCATAGCATTCCCTTAATTTCCATGGGACCCACCCATGGTTTTTTCATCCATCCACAAGAATACTTAATCGAAGATCAATACGAGCCAGATCCTCCGACCGAGATAATCCAAATCTTTAGCCTCAGATTCTCAGATTTTGATCAAAACCAACTATTATCTTGTCCTTAGATATGAATTCCAAGATAATCTGCTTTTGAAATTATTAATGATATTTCCAAGCAGTTCTCCCCCACTTGGAATTAGTCATTCTCTAACGATTTCAAGACTTTTACTACTCGATCACAATCCATAGCGTTCAGATTCTAAGCTATTGAGATTAATCGTAATCTATAAAACCTTCTCAAAGAAATTTTTCCAGCTCTAATAACCGACCCGATCCTACAATTGCTCAACTAATTGAACCCAAACTTTTAAATGCCATCAATACCAAGGTTAGACTGACTCCTTTCCACACTACCACCTTTATTTGATATTCAGCCTCGACAATTTGCACTCCTCTTAACTCTATTGCGTTGGCCTAGAAGGGACAACTAGCTGCAGTGAGATCTTTTCTAGAAGCCTCCAATGCAAAAACTACATGCATAACCCCGAGAGAAAGAATTTATGATAAATCACCTTGCACCCACTTCATATCATTCTCTCAATCCTATTTATCGTAAAAGATCTCAACAGTCTCGAATACCAAAAATACACTATAACTTCCTTCAACTCATTGCGTAGAACCTATCAAAATTCAATCTAGTTGCTGATCCTCCGAGCAAAATGCTTAGTCCTCCCTCACCCAGGGTTTTCTCCCTCAATGGCCGATATTCTCCCCATCGCAGCCTAAAAACCAGTTCGTCCAGATACTCTCTAAACACAGCTCTCGGTATATAAAATGACATATGACCACTTCTAAATAATAACCAACAATCGTGAAGAAATCCCGAATCCTAAATGGGTATGTCAGAAACCTTCCCAATATTACATCTTCCACCCTTCACGAACGATCCTCCTTCTTCATGATTCACAAAGTACCCACTAAGCCAAACCCCTGACCCATCATGGCCTATAGATGCTTGAATAATAGTTCTAACAAGCTACTACACGAATGACTATCCATTTCAAATTAAACCAAGGATCAAATGCCATACCAATGATTTCTTGTGTTCTTGACCTCATCCTAGATGGTGTCCATCTGGGCTTGCAATCCCTCCGCTTCCCATGTAGGATAGTCGGGTTTGAGATGTCTTGGACGGTGATAGTGAAACACATCTGATCCTTCATGCAGTCGTAAAGGACATGCCCTCTCTCTCCGCACTTATAGCATTTAAAGTTGTGACAAGTAAATCGTGGGTTCTCCATATTTCCCGCGTATATCAAATCTCCCTTGACTTCCATTACCCATGTTAGCAGCATCAAACTCTTCGTCAATCGCTAAATAAGCCCTCTTTCTCTTTCCAATTTGTGTCCCCACATCAAGATCTCCCCCAGTAGTCATCTTAGTAGTCCCTCTCACAACCTGCAAAGCTACATTTCGCTCCTTAAACTTGGCAGTTAGCCTGCTAGTGATCCGATCCATGATACCCGACAATTCTTATTGCAATATCTGTGAAACCTCAACGATAATTATCTCTCATATCTGATCAACAGTCAATCCCAGCCTAACTTGGCCACTAGTTCCAGATCCTGAACTAGATCCCCTTGTGAACTCCATATTGAAAACAAACCAAAAATGCATTAGAAATTCCACAATACACATTGCTACAACCACATGATGAGATTATCCCCGGGCTTGTGACTTCCTTGCTATGCGTACGGGTCCTGTGCTTTTAGTAGTACGGGCTCATACTATCTTCCACACCTACCCATATTTGTCTCAAGAATCATTACAACCACCCAAAACAAATACAAAAACTATGATACACATACTCATATCCTCACTCTCTCGACAACGACTAATCTTTCCAAAACTGGTCTACTAAATCCATAGTCACTCATAATGATACTCCCAACACTGGCTAAAAAGTGTATCATGAGTACTACATACTTCCTAGGCTCTCCTAGGATCCACGCCCACCCTGCTATCAACTGTCGAACGACCCCCATTGGTGTCAGTTAACTACTTCATGAATACAATCACATGCAACATAACTTAAATAGCCTTAGATTAAATGATTTAACCCTACGACGGTTGGACTTAGGAAAAAGTTACGCAATAGGACCAAATCCTTCACTCTAAAGTCATTTAACCCATGTAGTATGTGACTTAATGTATTCAATTAATAGCTAATTCACACCCAAAAGAGGCCTACAAACTCTATAGGAATAAGGCATCATACATCAGGTAATTGTATCATGCGATTCCTGAAGATCCCTACCCTACGACTACCATATTGCTCTATCATAATCATCAAAAACTAATAACAGTGTGGGTAACTTGGGCTATACTTTATGCTCTGGCTGATCGTACACATCGAGTCCATCTCTGGTTACTTTGGAAAACAATTTTGAATTTTATTTTGAAAACCTTTTCAGATCCTTAATATAAGTCTGGATTCACACGAATGCTCATCCAATTCTCTCACACCAAGGCTCTGATACCAACTTGTAACATCCTAAAAATCATAGGAATTTGAATTAAAAAAACAGCTCATTAACCATAAAATGTTTACGAAAAGACCATTGTTTCAAAAGTATAATCATAATCAGAGTATCCCAAGATCCAATGTCATAAAAATAGGAAGATGTGCACGGCAACGCCTTCGGTTTCCCATGATCCTTTGAAGTACCTGAAACAACAAACTGAAACCGTAGGCCAAAGCTTAGTAAGTTCTCCTAAAGTACCACAACACACTATAACAAACAATAAGCATGCAAATATGAGCCTTCAGTCTGACTTGACCGCCTTGTAGGGTCTACAGCCTATCTAGACCGCTATCCGAGCTTTCGGCTTGAATGGATTGCATTGCAAGGCCTACAACCTTACTGAACTTCCCTGGGTGTCTTGGCCTTCAGCATAAAGCAAGACCGCCTCAACCCAACCACAATATATTGACATATAAAACAGATAAACACAAACACATATTTAGCAAATACAGGTAATCATACATATCTACTAATCTATCATATAAACAACATAAACATCATCCTTTATACCCGGATACATAACCTAGTGGGCTGGCATTGGTGCCTTCGACCCACAAGTACAATGAGGAAAACTCACCTCTTAGTCCGAACAAATCGTTGAATAGGTCTCTACTCCGAATACCAACTCTACTCGTCACCTATTCATCAAATAGTGACCAATCTCAAATACAACTCAAAATACCCAAAATACCCTTGGGTCAAACTAGGTCAAAGTCAACGGTCAAAGTCAAAATCAACTACAGAAGGTCGCCATGTCGTGGCCATCCTTGGCCACGTCGTGCCATCCTTGGCCAAGTCGTGGCCATTAAATGACAAAACGAACGAGTCTCAGACCAGTCGCCAAGCTGTAGGCACTGGGCTCCCAACAGCTTAATAGATTAAGTTAATTTCCTTGATCTTATGGGCTCCAAAGCCCATATCTGGTCCATTTTAAGATCCAGGTGGATAAAGTTTCCGACATTGTCCCTATAAACTCTCTAAGGGATAGATATCCCACTTCTAGGTCTAAATAGGGCAAAGACATAACTTGGCTTAACCCATTAAGCACTTTCTTTTGAAGATTACTAGATCCCCATTTCCATAAAGTTTCTAGCATCAAATAACAACATAAAAATCCTTACTTTCCATACATGTATGTCCAATGCATTTCTTGGACTCTATTAGGTGAAAATGAGGATTTTTGGCCAAATCTTCCATACATGATGCTTAAAATCAATATTACTCCTGATCCAAAGCATCAAAGGCCCAAAATGACTTAGAGATCCATAAAGTTGCAAACTCTACAAGATCTCCCCACCCAATAATCAAGGACATGAAGATTAAGGAATAGAAACCTAGATCTATGCACAACAAACCAAAAAGCTTGGAACTTGGGGACTTACAAGAGTCTAGAAGATGCACAATAAGATGGTAAGAAGAGTTACTTATTGAATACAAGTCTAGAAGTCACCTCCTTCTTATTCCAATTCCCAAAAATCAACACAATAAGCTTAGAGAGCAAAAAATGGAGATTAGGGTTTGCTTGGAGACTGGGTGATTGTGATAGAGGCTGAGGGTGAGCAACCTAGCCATCACATTCCCTTAAATAGGGTGCAAAACCTGAATATTAAGTTTTCTCTTTAAACAGTTGTCACTTCGTGGCGGCCATTTAAAAATGCGATACATCGACCATCACCATGTTGTGGTGCTACCCCAAATCCAAAATACATTAAAATTAAATACCTCCAAGAATCTGGATGTTACACGGTGTGCATGCATTGTATATGTATTGTTGTGTGGGGTATTTTGGGGAACTCGTTAAGCTTTGGCTTACAGTTGTGGATTTCAATGTTTTCAGATACTTTAGATGATCGGAGCAAGGCAGAGGCGTGATCGTACACATCCTCTTATTAATTTATGTTTTGAGAGATGATTTTGATAGTTTGATTTCTATGGTTTAGTTTCGAAAACAATCTTTAACCATTTATGGATTTTATGAAAATGTCTTTTGAAGATGAAAAATTTTATGGTGGTTTTTGGGATGTTACATAAACTGAGTTAAAACTGCGTTTGCATGTCTCCATTTGGAGAAGATTTGATATTTACTTCATGGTAGAGCGGCTTCGCGGTTGTATCTTTCGGCGACTCTCCTCCGAAAAGTAATTGTGGCGATGTTAATGTTGATTGGATCTTCTATTTTATCAACCCATGAATGAGTCAATATCATCTCTTCATCACTTGACCAAACACAAACCATGAACGATGGGGTTTTGAACAATATGGAAAATAAAGAGGTATGAGAGATGAATTAAGAAGGTTTGAATGTGGAACAATGAAGAAAGATGTTGTTATTTATGGTACATAATAGAAGGTTTTAAATTTGAAAATTTGATAAAAAAACGTTTATATTTTGAAAATAAGGTATTTTTTGAAAATAAGGTAATTTTTGACAATGAAAAAATTGATTAAATGGTAAAAGAGGAAAAATATTAAATTAAAATTAAATGTTTTCTGTCTCTTATCGGTGGACACTAGCTGAGTGCCCTCGCCGAGTTCGGCTTGTCGAACTCGTGACGTGGTGAGCGCAGAAGCCTGCAACGAGGCTATGCCTAGCTGTTTATACTTTGCCAAGCCTAACAAAATAAAAAAAAATGTAGTAGGAAATATAGTGTTAGGATTAAAGATATAAAAGATAGGAAAGGTTCTATTCTGCATTGTGAACTAGGTTTTAGGAACGAGTCCAATACGCAATCGATGATTATTTTATATAGGAAATAAAAAACTAATAAACTACTTTATTAAAAAAAATTCTCCTATTTGATCACTTTTGTGATTTTCTCCATATATTATCATTTCAATAAGAATATTTCAATTAATTATAAGCTCAAGCAACAAATAACAGCATGGATGTGATTAGAAACGCACAAAGAGTAGTCCTATCTTAATCAATTAGAGTATGTGAAAAGTTTGTCCTTGCTTTAATCAGTCAATTATTGAAAGTTTTTATGTCTTTTTAAGTTCAAAGATCGATCTAAAAAAGTTTTATTGTACCGGATTTAGTTTATTTGTCTACAATATAAGTTAAAATTGATTTATTAGAACATCTTTAATCATATTTTATTTTTACAATTTATATTTAGAATGTAAAATAGAGTTTGGTTGATCTCTAATCCCAGTCTAAATTTTATTTTAGGCTCAAAAAATAAAATGTATGAGAAATTGTATAGTTTAGACTCTAAATTTGAAGCTTTTACTCTATCATTAGTTATTATATAATAACATTCTGAAATTTTTATGTTGCTATATTTTCTTTTATAGACATTTCTAGCTAATTTGTTGAATTATTTACAAATTTAATAAATTGTAGCAAGGTCTTCAAACTTGATGGTGCTTTATTAGTTCTAAAAATTGGATAAAAACTCGAAATTTCTAAAATCGTACATAGTCTTAAAATTATAAAAATATATAAAATAACACGAGTTAAAGGAGTTAGAATCTTCCAGAATTATTTTAAGTCTATTTTATAGCATCCTTTTTTTTTTCTTCAGGTCCACGAATAATCTTTCAAACAACATATCAAATGGGTCCAATCATAAATAATTTGAAAAAAAGTGTAAATCGAAAAAACAAATTGCATATTAAATGAGTGAAATAATAAATATTTTGAAGAAGAAAATGTGCAAAATTAAAAAAAAGGACATCTTGAACATAAACTAGAACTAACACGTCGAAATACATTGTTTTTAACCGAAAAATATATATTAAGATAAAACTCAACTAGCAATATGCTAGAAGGGAAAAAAAGACAAAAGTTTACAGAAATGAGGAGAAAAAAAAAACGATTACAAAGAAGAAAGAAAAAGAACAGCTCAACACCAAATATGCAATCTCCAGGTTTTCTGTATTCTCGCCGGTTTCCTCACTCACCAGAAGGGATAGATGTTCCAATCAATCCATTTAATGGGGTAGTTTGAGCTTCTATGTTTAAGCCAAATGAACACCATGGCATGTATGTTGTCAGCTATCTTGGTGGGTAGTATCCTGGTATTTTTGAAAGATCTTTCACACATTGCTTTCCATAACCACCATATCGTGCCATAACATATGCTCACAAGTATCTTCCTTTTCTTTGGACAATGCCCCCACAATCTAACAAATTTTATGATATCCTCCACCAAATCGCATTGGGGGAACTTGATTTTACACCATCTCATAATCCATTCCCATGCTATCTTTTCATATTGTGACGTCCTCATTTTCACGGCCAGAAAATACCGATTTGTTTATGCTTTATTTTTAAAATCATGGTATACTTTTAAAGGAAAGTGTTGCGGAACTTGTTCCATGAAAAACATGATAATAATATTATCAAAACATTTCCGAGAAATGCATTTTTGTTTGTATTAAAACTTTGGGATGTCATCATCAATACAGAAACATAAGCATAAACAGACCTTACATGTATTTACACTAATGATTTTCATCTCCTTTAATCTCTCAGTGTAATGTAGCTTCGTATCGACACCTGTGATACAAATAAACTGAGTGGGTCAGATTGGGAAACCTGGTGAGTACATAGGGTTTTCAACCCACAATAATAATGTTATTAAGTTTTATCATCACACAATTAACCCAATTACCCATCCCCATTATCTTCTGTATTTCTTAAGGATCTACTCTAAGAACCACCTATCATTCACCTTTTCATTCCTAAGGATTCTCCTAAGGAATAGGCACGAAGTCCATCGTTTCCTTATGGTGAAACTGCCAATGTTATCTATTAGGCGTTGTTGCCAATGTTATCATTTAGGCGCAGCTTCCAGGATCATGACGTTCTCTATTAGGCGCAGCTGCCGATATTATTATTTAGGCGCATCTGCCAAAATTATAATGTTCTCTATTAGGCGTAGTTGCCGATATTATCCTTTTTGCGTAGCTGTTAGGATGTTTAGAGTACATCATAGTTTAAAAACATCTACAGGTTGTGGCACAGCCGCCAATATTCATCTATATCATCTTTCATCCCTCATCATTTATCTACTCATGTTCTACCCAACAAATTTGTAAATATAAAATACCTATATAGTCTAGATCTGAAAAACAAATTATAAATATTTCATCCAAAATAAATCTCAAAGTATAAAATACATATACGATTTGGATCTGAAGAAAAAAGTTTAGATCTGAAAAGAAAAAATTTTAGATCTTTTATCCAACATAGATCTCAAATTATAAAATACATATATAGTTTAGATCTAAAGAAAAAAGTTTATATATGAAAAGCAGTGTTGTAAAACTCGCCGAGTTGGCCGATTACTCCTCCGAGTACTCGCTACTCGGCCCCTTGCCGAGGCGAGTTATGGAATCCCGAGTACTCCCAGATCGGCCCCTTTACTGATATGAGTAGTGTTGTAAAACACGGTCAACTCGGTGATTAATATGTATAATATACTTAATGATTTATCATTTAACACACACATGTGATTATTAATACATATATATCTTAAATTTTCCGTAATTATTCACGAAGTGAGACCATTATGTGTTTTTTTTAACTTTTGTGTATTCACATATATCTAATTTTGTTATATATTTCACTCAACTTATGATTTTAACTTATGATTTTGACATACATGATTTCCCTAAAAATATTTCTACATGAATTAGCGAATCCGAGTACTCCCCGTGTACTCCCGAGTACTCCCGGGTACTCACTACTAGGTAGTCGGCCGAACAGGTACCGAGTAACGAGTTCTGCAACCTTGATGAAAAGAAAGAAGTTTAGATCTTTCATCAACATAGATCTCAAAGTATAAAATACATATATAGTTTAGATCTGAAGAAAAAAGCTTAGATTTGAAAAGAAAGAAGTTTAGATCTTTCATCCAACATAGATCTCAAAGTATAAAATCATATACAGTTTAGATCTTGAGAAAAAAGTTTATATCTGAAAAGAAAGAAGTTCAGATCTTTCATCCAAAAATAGATCTCAGGTGAACAGATAATATGCACACATATCACGTTTAGGTTGTGTCGGCTAAAAAATCGATTGATCAACTATTCGAACTCCGGGCTCCATACTGTTAAGCTGAAACTTGGAAAAATCATAACTTCCTCATACGAAGTCAGATTTGGGCATTCTTTTTATGTATGCTATGACTTTCGTTTAGACCACTAAGGCTAAAAATTACTGTATCGTAAACTCACTTTTTACTTTACACAGTATCGTATCGGTTTTGTCGCGAAACTTCGACGGGCCATAACTTCTTCGTTATAACTCGGATTTCGATGTTCTTTATATGTCCGAAATCCTTGTCATGGCCACTACAACTTTCTTCATAAATATCGGGTTTATCTAACATTTTATTTTTTACGCTTATTTTCATTCTTATTTTATTATATCATTATAAACAAATATAAAGCACATAAATTCACATAAACCACATAATATTCAAGTAATTCCTATTTATTACTTCAAAATAATTTACATTTGTTGACCCTAACTATTGCATCATCGTATCAATGCTTAGTCTCAAAACATGGGAGTTACACATATGGACAGTTAATAAATATGTGTGATAGTGTTTCTTCAGTATCAGAACAGTGTCCACAATTAACATCTGCCAGTTGTACCCTTCTTTTTGACAGGCCAATTGCAGTGGGAATTCTCTCCATGGCCGCCCTCTATACAAAGCATATCTCATTAATAGGAATTTCAGGGATCCAATCTATATGTACTGTGCTGCATAGATTTGGTTTTTATTCTGCCTAATAACTTTAACATGGTAGTCGGCATCCAGGGAAATTGTACAAATCCCCTTGTCAGGGTTGTTATTCAAAAGTCACATATCCAGGATGTGATCATTGCTAATTCCATGATTTGGTCTTCATTATTGAGGTTTGATTTCCAACCCCAATTTAACTCGTCACTTCCAATTCTATCCACGACCAGACTTCGTTTCTTCTTTTCCAATGAGTATAATGTAGGGAATGCTGATTTGAAAGTTCCTTTACCACTCCAGTCCTCTCGCAAAAGAGAGTGTTTTTGCTATCATTGACTTGTTTTTTCATCATGTTCTCCAGTGGCTTACCTATCCTCTTTAATTCTTCCTTGATGCTATCAATTTTTTTCCATACACCACATATCAACTTTTTTGCAATACAGTCAGCCGATTTGTATTTTAGATTATGAATTCCTTGAATGATATGACTCCACATGGAATTGGGTTCACTTCTATGTCTCTGCCACCATTTTATGATAAAGGATATATTAAAAGTTCTTAATGATCCCACCCCGAGCCCACCCGAGGGTTTTGGTGCTATAATCTTTTCCTAGGATACCCAACTGATTCTTTTTTGATCACATGTCTCTCCCCATAGGAATTTCCTTCGTAATTTCTCAAGAGTATGTACAACCACAACTGGTGCTACAAAAATAGAGAAAAAATAAGTGGGGAGATTACCCAGAACTAATTTGATCAAAGTATCTCTTCCACCAAATGATAAGGTTTTGGGTTTCCAGGAGCTCCGCTTAATTTGGAACCGGTCAATCATTGGCTGCCAATTCCTCTTGAGATTCATATTGGCTCCCACAGGTACACCGAGGTAATTAAATGGGAGTGAAGAAGGCTCACATCCAAGTGGAAGGGCCCATTTAGTTGTTTCCTGTATCGAGGCTCCAACTCCAAATACTTTTGACTTATTAAAGTTCACCTTGAGTCCTGATGCTATATGGAAGCATCTAAGAATCCTGGCCAAGTTTTTGATTTTATTCTTTGACCAATATCCCATAAATAAAGCGTCATCTGCGTAAAAAAAATGGGAAACAAGAACATTAGAATGAGGAATCTCAATGCCTTGAAAAATCCCTTCTTCACATGTTGTCTTCATGGCCACGTTTAATCCTTCCATGGCAATAATGAAGAGGAAGGGAGATAAGGGATCCCCTTGCCTTACTCCTTTCTCCACTGCAAATTCTTTTGTTGGGCAACCGTTGACCAATACCGAAGCCTTGGCAGAGGAGAGATATTCGTTTATCCAACTTCCCCACTTAGCACAATATCCCATTTGCATCATCATAGAGTCCAAGTATTCCCAGTTAATAGAATCAAATGCTTTGTCAAAATCGACTTTGAAGAACAGAATTTTCTTTTTTTCTTTCTTGTCCCAAGAGCATATTTCGTTGACTAGAAATGGCCCATCCATAATGTTACGTCCCTTAATGAAGGCCGTTTGAACCTCATCAATGTTAGAACCCACTGCCTATTTTAGACTAGCAACAAGGAGCTTGGCTAATATCTTGTACATGCATCCAATTAGGCTAATTGGATGAAAATTAGAAAGAGTGAAAGGATCTTGGACTTTTGGAACCATTGTTATGAATGATGAGTTACATCCTTGAGCAATTCTCCCCCATCTTTCAAAATGTTTAATGTAAATGAAGATATTATCTTTCAAAGACTCCCACTAATGTTTTATAAATTTGAATGTGAACCCATCTGGGCACGGTGCTTTGTCACCCCGACATGCCTATACTGCTGATAAGTTTGGGACGTGATGGCCCCTCTCCTGAAATTTGTTCTTGTAGAATCTGAACACTTCTTCTTTGATATCCTCAACCTCCATATTCCAGCTTCCATTAATCATGAGGCTATTGATATTGTTTTTCATGTTTTTATTGTTCATGTACCCATGGAAGAAGTGGGTATTTTCATCCCCATCGACCGCCCATCTGATTCGAGATTTTTTGCTTTAGATCCAGGATTGCAAGTTTCTCCAGCTCCTGAATTTTTTGTTGCCCATCTTCCTTTCCTATATTTCAGATGTAGTGATACTTTTGGTTTCAGCCATGGTATCTAGATTGTCAATTATGACTTTAAGTGGTTTAATCTCAGCTTCGTCCTTAGGGATATTTAAATTCCTCCATTTTGAACTCAATTTTCAAATGTTTAAGTTTCGCTGCTAGGTAATAGTCAGGTGATCCATATGCTTTAAATTTACTCCAAAAATTTTGCACAAATGAATCAAACCCATCTCTATTTATCCATCCATTGAAGAACCAAAACGAATATGACCCAAAGTCAAGGTGTAATGTTGAAAGAAGGATTGGGCAGTGATCTAAGAGCTCACGAGGAAGTGAAGTGCTAGAGGCCGAGGGGAATACATTCACAAAGCTTGAGCATACCAAAAACGGGTCCAGCTTGCTAAGTTTTAGATTAATCTGCCTGAAGCAAGTGTATCTGTGACCACCCATTCGAAGGTCCAATAAATCCATATCACGTATGAACTTGTTGAAGTCCCAGGCACTTGCGTGGCAAAATTAGAAATTAAATCTTTTTTCACGGCTCCTGACTTCATTTAAAGTCTCCAGATATGATCCATGTACCTTATTTTCCTCTCTTTATATCTATCAATTCTTCCCATAACTTCTTCTTCTCCGTCAAGGTATGTGGCTCGTATATCTTCGCAATAGCTGTTACGCCTTGAATCCCTTTCCAGTACCCGATGTTGATGAGGTAATGTCTCGATTTAATTACTTCGATGTTGTTGAAGATTTTTCAATCCCATATGTTAAGAAAACCACCAAACCTCCTAGTCGCATTATGTGACAACCCGATATTTCAACTCTATGTAATGACCTAAAAAGTCAAGTATTGTAACCACTTTTGATATAATGAAATTAACTTCGAAAATAAAATGTCCAAAAATCTCAAATTTATTACCTACTATGTTAGATGACATTAAACAGTGATCGTACGTAAAAAGAGCGCCCAAATCCGACTTCGTATAATGAAGTTATGATATTTCCAAGATCGGCTTAGCGACAGACAGCTAAAAACTCGAAACGGAGGCCGAGCGACTTTTGGTCGGGATGACCTAAATGAGAATCGAAGGTCTCGACAATGGTTATGCAGCGGTAAAAAGTCTGGCAAAAACAGACGTCAGATAATGAAGTTATGAATTTCCGTAGAAATTTTCTTACCGCGAACATTTAAAAATAAATAATAAAAATAATTTCAAAATTTGCCGACGGAATCTAAACGAAAGTTGTAGAGCATAGTCTCACCTATGCGGGGATATAAAGAACGTCGAAAACGGAGTTCATATGAAGAAGATATGAATTTTTGAAGTTTATTAAGTAAATAAAATATAAATTTTATTATTTAATCTCGGCATTATCCGAAGGAGGAGTCACTAGGTCGATCCGAGTTACGCCCAGCGTACTCGAGGACTAGGCCTTGGATCATCCACATCGCCCCTATGCGAGGCTATGCCCCGTGCCATCCGAACTCCGAGGCAGTCGAGGATCCGGTCATGCATGACGCACGCGTATGCCCAACGTACCGAGGCGGTTCCCAGCCCCTATAAAAGGGATGCGAGGGTTCCGAAGAAATGGCTCAATTTCTCTCACTTTCTTGCGTTATTGCCTTGTTTTCCGTGCCCGTGCTAACCCGAAGCCCCGGTTACCTTGCTCAAGTCCCGAAGGTCGTTTGTGCTCCCGAGATTCCCGAGAATCCCGAGAAAATCCGCTTTCTCGAGTCGAAATTCTGCTCAGTTTTCATCTCGCCTTTTTCGATCTATCAAGTGAGTTCATACCCCTATAATCCACACTTTTTAATGTTTTATAAATACTTTATATGCTTTTAAGGGGGGGGGGGGGGATACAAGTAAAACACACGATTATTATCGTGTGTTATATAAAGTTTCATTACATACTTTTTATCAATGGAATCATATGTGATTTATAACTATTATATGGAAACTTTCATATGCAAAATATATCACGATAACATCTTGTCTTTCGAAATGAAAAATGTTATTATATATATATAAGTCAAACACCCTGCTTGTACTGTATGTATATGTGTCCATTTTTGGCACTACAAAAGTTATACTTTCATAACAATTGAGCATTTCACTAGAGTTTACTATACAAACATGACACACTTTTAGAAAACTATAATAGGTATAGTTTTACGAGAACATCACGAACTTTTATATACTAGAAACACTATTTCAAGGAGATACATTCATATACAATAAAAAACGAACATTTTCATACGTAAATCTGTTTTATACCAAATTTTTGTGAGACATTAAGCTTCACGTACGTTCGAGTACATATCTCAAGTCCTGTATTATATTGTCACACCCCAAAACCAAGAACGGCGGAAACGTTCTGGGGCGGAGGACGTCATGTACAGTATCACAATAATGTAAAGTAGTAAACAAGCAACAACATCATCCATTGCATTAATAATATAATTATTATACAAGTGTGTTCTGTCAAATTTTGATAAACACTAAAGCATAAATCAAAATGAAAGATGAGTCTTCAATGAGCTCCATCTTCCCTATTCCTTGCATCGGTACCTGTCTATGATGACCTGAGGATACAAGTAATTTTGAAAGCGAGTATCAGCTTTGAAGCTGGTGAGATCATAAGTATTTTAGTGTCTTAATTTGTATGTAAGAATTTGTAAGTTTATGAACTGTAAGTATGGTAAATGTATATGAATTGTAAGTATTGAAAATGTATATGAACTGTAAATGTAAAAATATTTGTAAAATAACTGTAAACGTTTGAAAAACCCTAAAAATCCCTATGATTCCTACTATTATATAAAGCGTGTCTTCTACCAAGACCTAACTGTTCTCAATGTAGTCTTCTACCAAGACTTAACTGTTCTAAATGTTCATTTCTTGTAAAAGTGTGTAATTTTCCCAAGTGTAACTATCATTTACAAAATATAGTATTTACATTTAATGTTTAAGTGAAATGATCACTAAAATGTGAAAAGGGGAAATTAATGTAGTACTGTAGTGTTGTATTATAGGAACTACTGCTGTACTAACTACCTTAAACCGGATTTATATTAAGGCATCATGTGATTAATTGTACCATACTATCGACTGGTAACAACGACATACGAATGGTCGTAAAACGGAATGACGTTTGGCACCCGCAGACTTGCAGGTCCGACTGTAGCTAGCAGCAAGGTGTAGGATAGTCAATCCAGTATAGATCTATACACAAACTCACGATCTCCCTCCAAGAGAATTCTGGCTACAACTCGGGCTATGACATTTAAGGCATGCTCCGATACAGCGGATCACAATTATTAACGTATTCATGTATATGTAATGTAAGGAACTGTTCTATCTGTAATGTACGTGCTCTCTACCTAGCAAGTATAGTAATGTAATCGTTCTAGTATCGTTGTATATGTTCTTCTCTAGTATAGTTGTATATGTTCTTCTCTAGTATAGTTGTATATGTTCTTCTCTAGTATAGTTGTATACGTTCTTCTCTAGTATAGTTGTATATGTTCTTCTAGTAGTAAGTATTGACTCATGAATGAACTGACTCATAGTATGATATCGCGTTCTAGTAATAGTTCTAGTATCTTCCTAAACTACCCATATGGTTGTTTACTAGTAATGTAACTGGTACGTATGAACATGGATGTATACCCTTGCTACCCAAGGGCATGGGATGAACTGGAAGGACCTTTTTCTGACTATATATGTACACATGATTTATAACTAATATTTAAACGACCTTCGGACGAGTACCCGATATCCCACCAGACCACATCTCAAGCGCGAAAAGGAAATAGGGTGGATAGCCTTCCTAAGTCTTTTAAACATTTCTTATATAACTATACATATAGAGGCATGCAATTTATAATATAAAAGCATAAAATAAGATTTGTAAAACCTTTGAACATAAATATTTTCTAAGAAAAGATCGACTTGATGTCGATCTATAAAATGGTTTCGAAGGCATGGGTTTGATAAAACAGTTTAGTATAAAGAACATTTGTTTGAAACACAATTGTAAATAAGTTTGAAATGTAATATACAGAATAAAATGTACAGTGTAATAAGGAGTTTTTAAACACATAAAGTGTTTATGAAAAACATTTGAAGGAAACTGTTTGGTAAAACGGCTAATGAGTAGCCAATCATTTGAATGCTGCTTATTAATCACATGTGATTGATATAATAATTAGCATAATTCTACTTGTATCCCCCCCATAAAACATTTAAAAACAGGTTAAAACATTGATTAAGGGGTATGAACTCACCTGTAGTTGGTAGTTTAGATGAACTGTACGTTATAGGATTGTTAGGTGTCAAGTGAGGACTTGTACACACACTACGATCCTAAAGAACATATAATCACACATATATGCACTCAATTAGACTTAAATAACTAATTGATAATGTTAAAACATCCTAGACATAACAAACACTTTATATAAGTATTTTAAGCCCTAAGGATTGCATCTAAGCTATTGTGGGACAAGGAACTTGTGTTTAGGGTTCCAAAGGACCCCATATATGAGTTTACTCCCCATATACCATCACACATGGAGTTTACGGTTGTAAACTCTTGAGTTTACGGCCGTAAACTCCAAACCATGGGTGTATTGTGTGTTTTGAAGATCCAAATGATTCCTAGAATTATTCCAACTTGGTGGTTAAATTCTTGGAAGGGTTTAAGGCATAGAAACACTCCATTTAGGAGTTTACGGCCCTAAGGCCATTTCCCTTAGAGTTTGCGGCCGTAAACTCTTAAGTATGGGTGTTTTTGATGCTTTCAAGAGTCTTGCACATGTGGTATAGGTTCTAGACTTTTATTCCAAGCATATGAAGGCCTTAGGCACACTTTGGTGCCTTTGTTTGATGTTCACGGCCCAAGAACCTTATTAGGGCCGTGAACTCATGTGAAGGGGTGTTTTTGATGTGTTTTAATCCTTCATTTAAGTGGGGAACAATTTCTAGTAATTGTCTAAAGCTTTAGGGGCCTTAAAAGCACCCTTTTGTGCATGATTTTGGAGTTCACGGTCCAAGATCATATTGGGCCGTGAACTCCCAAACTTGGGTGGTTCTTTGATGTTTTCTTGTCCTTAATACACTCCTATATAAGTCCATGGCAGTAGTATATCTCGGGGGAAAGGCTAGGCATTGTTTTCGGGAGTTTACTGCCCAAGAACACCTTGGGGAGTAAACTCCTAAATCTAGTGATTTAGCTATGTAATCTATGTTATGAACACATTTAAAGCTATATAACACTACTAGAGAGGGGTACTCACGATTTGGGATAAAAACCCGAAGATCCATGAGAGAGAAAATGGCTTTTCTTTAGTTGGAAATGCGAATAATGAATGAATTTGGTTCAGAATTCTATTTATAGTCCTGAGATATTTTTGGCAGAAAATATTTTTATTCCCGAAATGAACTCTAATATCCTATAGTATTGGAATAACAGTGTTGCACAAAACTCTAGTGCATCCACTCTTCTAATATCTCCTTAAGTGTAAATCCTGAAAACTGCCAAACTTATACTCGAAGTCTGAATTTTCACTGTAACTTGTTCTACTTCTATTGGCTTCAAATGGTTTGTACATAATGGAAATTCCGGGTTGTCACATATATACCAAAATCCCTTGGAGGGGGAGCATGGTGTTTGTGTATAGACCTATAAGGGATTGACAACCCTGCGCCCTGACTGTTAACTACTGTACACCATTTGGGGTGAAAAACGTTAGAACATTCCAACGCCTGAAGAACGTTGTGTGTAGGCAAATCCAGTCAATAGCATGGTTATAAAACTCACATGGAGTCTTAAAAACACATTGATTTACGGGGCTTTTCAGACGTCTTGACGAATTTACACATACATTTTCTAGAAACAAACATTGGTCTTGATAGAAGGTTACATTTATACTAGTAGAAAATATGGGATTTTCTAGGAAGAAACAAACAAAAACAAAACATTTCATTTTAGTTCATACAAACATTGTCATTTAAATACTTATGAAACTCACCATCTTAAATGTTGATCTGCTCTTTCATAACTACTTGTATGTCCCAGGGATTCAGTAATTACAGGTAACAAAACAGCTTTTGCAGAAGGGACGCTGCGGCGCCAGTTTAAATTCATATTTTGACATCATATTGTAATTGGTTTTGAAGATGTATCTTTCAACAGTGTAAACTTTCAATTATATATATATATATATATATATATATATATATATATATATATATGATGGTTATGTTGCTTTCTTTACTATGTATTCAATTGTTACGGTACTACATGAAGTCATCCGCCCCCAAACGTTTCCGCCGTTCCGGTTTGGGGGTGTAACAGATTGGTATCAGAGCATTGTTTATAGTGAACTAAGTATATCAAACCACATAAGATATACAAACTATAAATTCTTAAGGGACTAATACCCTCTAACAAAACATTTTTTTTGTTTTATGCCTAAGCCGCGTTTCGTTTAACTTAAACTGTTAGTTCATTTAAGTACAAATACATGCTTACAACGACTTATTTTCATGATTATAACTATACCAGAAGTATTTAGACAAGTTGGACACTACGATTAAGACTCGATATATGTAATCAGATTTGGGCCAAATATAGCATGATCAACTATATTTGTCCGAGATCGGACCTATGTATATCGAGGAATGCTCGTAGTGAGCAACAAGTCAAAACTTACCAAAACATCACAAGAATCAAACACACAAATTTAAATACTATATGAGTATTTGGTACATAAAATAGTTTAACATACATGTTTAGTCTTACATGTCCCAAATTTTGTCCAATTCTTATAACTCTATTCTCGTATAGTCAAATGGCTGGATTTCATCACCCTGGCGACCCCTACTTTCCCAACCAAGGCAACGGGGGATGGATCGAAGAGGATCCCGAGGAGGATGAAGAACCCATAGAATTGGATGACGAGGAGGACTACGGTACCGACTCAGAGCCGGAAGTAATCAACCCACCACGCGCACAACCTCCCGTCTTCGTGAGAAATTTTCAAGGACCTACTCCCGTTTGGGGAAGTCACCTCCACCATTGGAGCCAACAACAAAGTCTACGCCCTCCCTATGGCATGTGTCGAGACTTCTACGACGTCCGCGGTGGGGGTTCAGCCGATCGAGCACTCCCAATCAAGGTGGGAAAACTACCCAACCAATCCTACCAATTCAGAGTTCAAGCTAGCCGGATTAGGGAAGTCAACGTGGAAGTACAGGTTCACACTTTCGACATCTGTAGGCTGGACAGAGCTCAGGACAATGCCCAACTCCAAACCGAAGCATTTCAGGCGCAAATGAGTGCAGCCTTCTCCGAATTGAGGGAACAACAAGCCGCTTTCGATAGGCGTCATATGGAATCAAAGCAATCAGATGGGGAGTCAAGCTTTAAGCGCAATCTATGTCGCAAGTAGTTCTTGCCAAAATCCCAAATTTTGTTATAAGTTAGGACCTCAGCTAAAAGTTTTATTTTTCTTAAACATTGTAACCGGAGACCCTTATAGGGGTCAAATTTTCGTGATTATTGTATCAACAATTATATTAATATAATTGGCACGCTATTATTACTACATTGAGTATTTCGTTCGATCCTTTAAATATTATGAAACCATACGCTTGTTCATATATTCGGATTTACGAATAACTTCCATTCTTCTATCTTTGAAGCTCATGCTATCATCTGTTGTTGATCTATAGCGATTTAGTTCATGAGACATAGTCATTTTCTATGTTATAGAATTCTTATCTTTATCTTTTCAACCTGTAGTTGAAGGATGCCTCCGCGTAGAAACCCGAGACGAAACAACGGTGGGGAAGCACCGATACCACCACCGCCTCCACCTCCTCAATTTGATGCTGCCGTGTTCCAAGCAGCAGTCACAGCAGCTGTGGCGGCTGCCATGTCTCAAATCAATACCCCTGTTACTACTGGTTCGGGAATTGGCACACTTCCATCCAACCATGGCGAGAATCATGGGAAACCTCGGGAGTGCACCTATAAAGACTTTACGAACGCCAAACCCTGGATGTTTAATGGAACTGGTGGTATGATGATTTTGAGGCAGTGGATCGAAAGGACAAAATCAGTCTTTGAAATCTGCTCCTGTCCCGAGCACAACAAAGTCAAGTTTGCAACCTACATACTTACTGATAGAGCTTTAACTTGGTGGAATGGTCACGTTAAGGTACTTACTCTGATAGTGGCGAATTCAATAAGCTGGGAGAGCTTAAAAATCATGCTGATGAGAGAGTACTGTCCACGAGGGGAGATTCAAAAACTCGAGCACGAACTCTGGACTCTTGAAATGATTGGTACCGACATAGCAACGTATACCAATAGATTCTGCGATCTGGCAATCCTTTGCCTAGATATGATTGCTCCTGAGAGCAAGAAAATAGAGAGATACATTTGGGGACTGTCGGCCCAAATTCAGTCAAGCGTGTTAGCTTCAAAACCTGACACTTTTGAAAGTGCCAAAGAGCTAGCACAATCTCTTATTGATCATGGAAGTCATCAAAACTCGAGAATTTCTGCACCAGAACCACAAAAGGGAAACAACAACAACAATAACAAGAAGAGAGGATGGAATAAAGGGAAGGGTGGGTCTTCCCAAGAATCCTCGAAGAAACAACAACTAGTTACAGTGAATGCTGCTACTGTACCTACTACCGTTCCTACAAATCCCTACCCAACAAAGCCTTATGCGGGTAACTTTCCAAAGTGCGCCAAATGCACTTACCACCACAATGGACCTTGTCGGGAAATGCAGTGCTCCAACTGCAACAGAAAGGGACACACTGTCCGTTTCTGCAAGGCCCCCGTAAAACCGATCACTCAAGTTCCCAACGCTGGTGTAGGCCAAGCGTGCTACGGTTGTGGCAAGGTGGGCCACTACAAAAGAAACTGCCCAAAGGCAGCGAATACCGGCGGGGTGGGACGAGTTTTGGCTATAGGCCACGAAGAAGCCGTAACTGATCCTACAGTAGTTGCTGGTACGTTTCTTCTCGATAACTTATATGCATGCATACTATTCGATAGTGGAGCAGAGAGAAGCTTCGTGAGTCAAAACTTTATTCACTTACTTAAACATAAACCTAGCATGTTAGAAAAATCATTCACTATAGAAATGGAAAACGGAAAAACGGAAAACACTAACTGCATATACATGAGTTGTACATTAACTTTAGACGGTCATTATTTCTCAATCAACCTCATGCCGGTCAAAATTAATAGTTTCGACGTCATAGTTGGCATGGATTGGTTAAGTCTTCTTGGCGCCGACATCATGTGCTTTGAGAAAGCAGTTCGTCTTAATCTTCCTAACGACGAAACATTTGTGATTTACGGTGACAGATCAAGTACAAACCTTCGCATCATTTCGTGCATCCAAGCTCGAAAGTGTTTGCGGAAGGATTATCATGCATTTCTTGCACACATCGTCGATATGAGTCAGGAAGTAAGGACATTAAGAGCATTCCAGAAGTACGCGACTTTCCCGATATCTTTCCAGAAGAACTACCGGGATTACCACCGCAATGTCAAGTCGAGTTTAGAATCGACTTAGTTCCACGGCTACCCAGTAGCAAAATCGCCTTATCGTCTGGCACCGACAGAGATGCAAGAACTTTCCAGTCAGCTTAACGAACTCCACCAAAAAGGATTTATTAGACCAAGCTTCTCACCTTGGGGAGCACCGGTCTTCTTTGTAAAGAAGAAAGATGGATTGTTCCGTATGTGCATTAACTACAGAGAACTTAACAAGCTTACCATAAAAAATCGTTACCCTCTGCCCCACATTGACGACCTATTTGCTCAGCTTCAAGGAGCAAACTACTTCTCAAAGATAGATCTACGATCCGGATATCACCAATTACGAGTACTAGAGGAGGAGATTCCCAAGATAGCCTTCCGAACTCGTTTTGGACACTACGAATTTATAGTGATGCTGTTCGGATTAACCAACGCACCAGCGGTATTCATGGACCTAATGAATAGGGTGTGCCATCCTTACCTAGATCAGTTCGTCATCGTCTTCATCGATGATATACTTATCTACTCCCGAAGTAAGGAAGATCATAGTCAGCACCTCCGAAAAGTCTTAGAAACATTACGATCGGAGAAGCTCTATGCGAAGTTCTCTAAATGCGAATTTCGGATTCGAAGAGTCGAATTTCTGGGCCACGTTGTTAGCGAAAAGGGGATACACGTGGACCCCTCAAAAATTAAGGTCATTGAGAACTGGTTGGCACCAAAGACGCCTACAGAGATTCGTCAATTTTTGGGACTTGCTGGCTACTATCACAGATTCATAAAGAACTTCTCTAGCATTGCGAAACCTCTTACTACATTGACCCAAAAAGCCGTTGCCTTTGACTGGGAAGCAAAACAAGAGAAGGCGTTCCAAACACTAAAACAGGCTTTGTGCACCGCACCGATACTATCCCTCCCCGAAGGGATAGAAGACTTCGTAGTGTATTGCGATGTGTCAAATCAAGGACTTGGTTGTGTTCTTATGCAAAGAGGGAAGGTTATTGCCTATGCCTCCCGCCAGCTTAAGGTACACGAAGTAAACTATACAACACACGATCTTGAGTTAGGAGTAGTAGTATTTTCTCTGAAGATCTGGAGACACTACCTGTACGGAACAAAGAGTACTATCTTCACCGACCACAAGAGCCTTCAACACATTTTCGATCAGAAGGAGCTCAACATGCGACAACGAAGATGGTTCGAGCTACTCAATGACTACGAATGCGAAATTCATTATCATCCTGGAAAGGCCAATGTAGTAGCTGACGCCCTCAGTCGAAAAGAATACACTGGTCAGCGGGTCAAATCTCTGACTATGACTATGCATTCCCATTTATCCACACAAATTAAGGAGGCTCAACTGGAAGCTTTACAACCTGAAAATGTGGCGGGTGAATCCTTGAGGGGGATGGAAAAGAATCTAGAAATCAAGGGTGGCGGAGCATATTATCTCATCGACCGTAATCGTACACCGAAACATGGTGGCTTCAGAGACGTAGTCATGGCCGAACACACAACACGAGATATTCCGTTCACCCAGGTTCAGATAAAATGTACCTGGATCTTAAGAAACTGTACTAGTGGCCTAACATGAAAGCAGAAATTGCTACCTTCGTAAGTAAATGCCTTACTTGCACTAAGGTTAAAGTCGAGTATTAGAAACATTCAGGATTACTACAACAACCAGAGATACCGGAATGGAAATGGGAACAGCTTATTACGGACTTCATAACCAAGTTGCCCAAGACAAGGGGTGGACTCGATACCATATGGGTCAACATCGACAGATTGACCAAATCCGCGCATTTTCTACCAATCAAAGAGACTGACAAGATGGAAAGGCTTACAAGAACTTACATAAGGGAAATAGTACGACTGCATGGTGTTCCAATATCCATTATCTCCGATAGAGATAGTAGATTCACTTCAAGGTTCTGGCAGTCACTACAAAGTTCCCTGGGGACTAGGCTAGATATGAGTACAGCCTACCATCCACAAATAGATGGGAAAAGTGAGAGAACGATACAAACCTTAGAAGATATGCTGAGATCCTGTGTGATTGACTTTGGAAAGGCATGGGATATCCATTTACCTCTTTTCGAATTTTCATACAACAATAGTTATCATACGAGCATAAAGGCCACTCCATTTGAAGCCCTCTATGGCCGTAAGTGCAGGTCCCCTCTGTGTTGGGCTGAAGTTGGCGACACCCAGTTAGCTAAAGGACGAGTTCCTGAAAGCACTCTCACCGGTCCGAAAATCATACGAGAAACGACAGAGAAGATCATTTAGATTCGTGAACGGTTGAAAGCCTTTAGAGACCAACAGAAAAGCTACGCTGACCAAAGGAGGAAACCTTTGGAATTCCAGGTAGGAGACCGTGTTCTATTGAAGGTCTCACCGTGGAAAGGCTTAATACGCTTTGTAAAGCGTGGAAAGCTAAATCCAAGATACATAGGGCCTTTCGAGATTCTCGCCAGAATCGGTCCTGTAGCTTATAAACTTAATCTACCACGTGAACTTAGTAACATACATCCAACCTTCCACGTCTCGAACTTGAAAAAGTGTCTGTCCGATGAAACTCTTGTTATCCCACTCAACGAGATCGAGATCAACAAGAGCCTCAACTTTGTGGAAGAACCAGTAGAAATCATGAACCGAGAGGTCAAACAAACGAAACAAAGTCGCATACCCATCGTGAAGGTTCGCTGGAACGCCAAGCGAGGACCTGAATTCACATGGGAACGCGAAGATCAGATGAAACAAAAGTACCCTCATCTTTTTCTCTGATTCACAAGTATCTTTCTTACCTTAAATTTCAGGACGAAATTCCCTCTAACGAGGGGATGATGTGACAACCCGATATTTCAACTCTATGTAATGACCTAAAAAGTCAAGTATTGTAACCACTTTTGATATAATGAAATTAACTTCGAAAATAAAATGTCCAAAAATCTCAAATTTATTACCTACTATGTTAGATGACATTAAACCGTGATCGTACGTAAAAAGAGCGCCCAAATCCGACTTCGTATAATGAAGTTATGATATTTCCAAGATCGGCTTAGCGACAAACAGCTAAAAACTCGAAACGGAGATCGAGCGACTTTTGGCCGGGATGACCTAATTGAGAATCGAAGGTCTCGATAATGGTTATGCATCGGTAAAAAGTCTGGAAAAAACAGACGTCAGATAATGAAGTTATGAATTTCTATCGAAATTTTCTGACAACGACCATTTAAAAATAAATAATAAAAATAATTTCAAAATTTGCCGACGGAATCTAAACGAAAGTTGTAGAGAGTAGTCTCACCTACGCGGGGATATAAAGAACGTCGAAAACGGAGTTCGTATGAAGAAGATATGAATTTTTGAAGTATATTAAATAAATAAAATATAGATTTTATTATTTAATCTTGGCATTATCCAAAGGAGGAGTCACCAGGTCGATCCGAGTTACGCCTAGCGGACTCGAGGACTAGGCCTCGGATCGTCCACGTCGCCCCTATGCGAGGCTATGCCCCTTCCCATCCGAACTCTGAGGCAGTCGAGGATCCTGTCACGCATGATGCACGCGTACGTCCAGCGTACTCGTATACGCCCAGCGTACCGAGGCGGTTCCCAGCCTCTATAAAAGGGATGCAAGGGTTCCGAAGAAATGGCTCAATTTCTCTCAACTTTCTTGCGTACTTGCCTCGTTTTCCGTGCCCTTGCTAACTCGAAGCTCCGGTTACCTTGCTCAAGTCCCGAAGGTCGTTTGTGCTCCCGAGATTCCCGAGAATCCCGAGAAAATCCGCTTTCTCGAGTCGAAATTCTGCTCAGTTTTCATCTCACCTTTGTCGATCTTTCAAGTGAGTTCATACCCCTATAATCCACACTTTTTAATGTTTTATAAATACTTTTATATGCTTTTAAGGGGGGGGGGGGAATACAAGTATAACACACGATTATTATCGTGTGTTATATAAAGTTTCATTACACACTTTTTATCAATGGAATCATATGTGATTTATAACTATTATAAGGAAACTTTCATATGCAAAAGATATCACGATAACATCTTGTCTTTTGAAATGAAAAATGTTATTATATATATATATATATATATATATATATATATATATATATATATATATATATATATATATATAAATAGGAATGAGTGCTATGGAAAACAAATAACTAGGGCAACATCTACCGGAACCAATAATCAAATGACACGTGTCCATTTCTTTCTTCTCAAGTAATGTATTGTGGAAGTGATGTGTTATCATGTTTTCATTGGTTCAAATATGTGTTGCCCTAATCATTCATTGTCCATATAACTCTTCCCTATATATATATATATATATATATATATATATATATATATATATATATATATATATATAGGAATGAGTGCTATGGAAAACAAATAACTAGGGCAACATCTACCGGAACCAATAATCAAATGACACGTGTCCATTTCTTTCTTCACAAGTATTGTATTGTGGAAGTAATGTGTTGTCATGTTTTCATTGGTTCAAATATGTGTTGCCCTAATCATTCATTTTCCATATAACTCTTCCCTATATATATATATATATATATATATATATATATATATATATATATATATATAGATATATATATATATATATATATATATATATATATATATATATATATATATATATATATATATATATATATATATAAAGTCAAACACCCTACTTGTACTGTATGTATATGTGTCAAACACACTACAAAAGTTATACTTTCATAACAATTGAGCATTTCACTAGGGTTTACTATACTAACATGACAAACTTTTAGAAAACTATAATAGGTATAGTTTTACGAGAACATCACGAACTTTTATATACTAGAAACACTATTTCAAGGAGATACATTCATATACAATAACAAACGAACATTTTCATACGTAAATCTGTTTTATACTAAATTTTTGTGAGACATTAAACTTCACGTACGTTCGAGTACACATTTCAAGTCTTGTATTATATACCAAAATCCCTTGGAGGGGGAGCGTGGTGTTTGTGTATAGATCTATACGTGATTGACAACCCCGCGCCCTGACTGTTAGCTACACTACACCATTTGGGGTGACAAACGTCAGAACATTCCAACGCCTGAAGAACGTTGTGTATAGGCAAATCCAGTCAATATCATGGTTATAAAACTCACATGGAGTACTAAAAACACATTGATTTACGGGGCTTTTCAGACGTCTTGATGACTTTACACATACATATTCTAGAAACAAACATTGGTCTTGATAGAAGGCTATACTAGTAGAAAATATGGGATTTTCTAGGAAGAAACAAACAAAAACAAAACATTTCATTTTAGTTCATACAAACATTGTCATTTAAATACTTATGAAACTCACCGGCTTAAATGTTTATCTACTCTTTCAAAACGACTTGTATGTCCAAGGGATTCAGTAATTACAGGTAACAAAACAGCTTTTGTAGAAGGGACGCTGCGGCGCCAGTTTAAATTCATATTTTGACATCATATTGTAATTGGTTTTGAACATGTATCTTTCAACAATGTAAACTTTCAATTATATATATGATGGTTATATTGCTTTATTTACTATGTATTCAATTGTTACGGTACTACATGAAGTCATCCGCCCCCGAACGTTTACGCCGTTCCGATTTGGGGGTGTGACACATTAACCCTATCACAACCATGATCGGTGTCACCCCAACAACCTACCACATCAATGTTATTAGAGTCAATTAACTGTGTCTCTTGTAAACCAAAACATGAGATATGATGTTTGTTTTTCAGTCTCCAGACCCAGTCAACCTTGCGTTCCTCACCCATTTCTCTTATATTTAGAGAAATTAAATTTATTGGTTGATATTTGTAACACCTGTTTCTCCAAGGACTTCATTCAAAATCGGATGACCGACCGTAATTCCGAACCCCAAATTTTGCCCAATTTGCACAGTTCTTTCCGCTTCCATTGAATAAGTTGTGTTGCTTTCACTTTGATCTGCCCATTTGTATTGTCCATGTTGTTAGGTTTAACTCTGTTAAGGTCGATAGAAGTATTTTCATCTCTGGATGGCATCTAAGAATTTCACTCAGGAGGTTGCACCAAGTCAGCCAGCATATCAAGGTCGACCATCGGCATAACAGGTTGTGTGGAGAACCTTGATGAGTCACAATTAGTATGTCGCCTTTTTAGTGATGATCTACCAGTAATGATACAATAGTCTGTCGGGGCATGGTTTGGAGTTGGGTTGGGGAGTCTAGTAGATAAGAATTGGCCAAAGCTTCCACTAAGTACTAGCCCATTGGGCTGAGTCATTTTATTAATTAATGCACCAGATTTATTAGGGTATTTTCCAGAGTCGAGTTACCTTTATGATTAATTGTCTCCGTGTCTCGAGGAGACCTTTCATCTTCATCTCCAGTGCGGGTTGACCTTTCATCTTCTTCACCACCAGAGTTATTTTCCAACCGTGGTTGGAATTCCGGCGGTTGGCTGATGTTTTCTGGTTCAATCTCCATTGTAGTGTTGACTTCTTCAGAGTACTACTTATCTTGTTTCGGTTGATCATCATGCTGATTGAGGGTCTTTATTTCTCCTTCTTCTGGGTCATAGTCTTCACCTTAGACCCATGTGTCTGATACTCCATCATCATCATCTTCTCCAACCTCATCCTCACTTAACGTTCCTTCAGTCTCGTATGGGTTCTTCATATTGTCGAATTGGAAAGGAAACCAATCCTCATCAAACTCAACAATTCCAATCCTAGTTGCATTCCCCCCAATTGAATGCCAATTTTTGCATGTGACAAATCGACACAATGAGGTATATCATCATATGGGGTAATTGTCCTTCCAAACATTCCAGCAATGTCTTCAAGATTCTTCTTTACCCAAAATTGGATTAGGAGACCCACTATTCTGATCCATGCCACCCTTTCAAAAGTCATACTTTGGTTTTGATCCCATGGTTTGACCCAACTAAAATATTCTCCCTATCTGTCTTGCTTTTCCAGGAAAGACTTGGCACCCACGGAGTGTTCAAATACCAACAGAATTTTCAGACCTCCGATATACTTAATCCCGAAGTCTAGTGTCCCTTTCAGTGCAAAGAGCTTAGGGAGATTACCTAAATGGGTTAGAGAAAGAGCCTCCCCTACGAATAAAATTTTCCTCATCTTATTATTTATCTCTATGTCTGGTTGGAGCACTATGATTGGCTTTGGGGTTTTTACCGAAGCATCGTGTGGAATGTGGTCTGTCTTCCCTACCCTCACAACCTCCGCAAAGGTTCTTCTTTCTCGAGTCCCAGCAGGTAAGAAAGTTCTCCTGTTTGTCATAGGTGTTGATCTCGACGTATTCGAGTTATGTATTAGATTCGCCGCCCTTGGTGGTGGTGCTTTCCGTGAATACTTCTCCAGATTAACCGATTATTCCTTGCCTTTATACATGATGTCGTTGATTCCTTTTTCCAATTCATATTTTTTTTCCACTCCTTTGAATATGACGATGTGAAAGAATTGACCTTTTTCTCCTTTCTTTCATGGGTAGAACACATCAGATACAACTCCATACCTTTGAAAAGTACTCCAAATCTCCTCTCTCCTGACATCTTTGGGAACATTGGATACGAAGTATGTAATCGCATCATTATCTTTGGTAACCGCCGATTTCTTCTTGTGTCGGACCTCCGTCCATCTCCCGTCCATACCTCTATTTTGACTTATCTTAACAGATAAAATGAGAATTTAAAAACTATTTGAAAGGATTTCTAAAGTTCCATTCACAACATTTTTCCTTCATGCCACACATTATACATAAAGATATTTGGGTTTTAACAGGTCGAAAGACGTAACAGAACATGTCTTTCAATTATTATTTTGATAATATATGGGGTTTTCGTTCATAATCATCAAACGAATGATAATTAATTATAGGTAGAGACTATTTGTTATCTACACTCATACCAATGATATGCGTCACTATATAAGATTGCAGAATCTTCATTTTATTAGCATGCATAAGAGCAAATCTCCCTATAATAAAGGAAACGTATGTTTATATATAGATGTGAGTTAAGCTGTTTTGGGAATAAATATTTAACGAAGAACTTAAAAAATGGGTCAAAAATTTTCAAAATCAACACTATCATTTAATGAATAACTTAGAAAAAAATGGGTCAAAATTTTTCAAAATCAACACTATCACAAGTCCCTAGACATATCATTTGCAACTCAAAATATCCAAAAAAACGCAAAAGAAAAAAAAGGATAAAAATGTGTATGTGAATATTTGAACGTACATATATGCACATTACATATAAGATTAATCTTTTGTGATTTTTATCAAGCGTTTGGCTTAGCCATGTTTGTAGGGTGGTGTAGTGGTGTTAATGTAACATCTGATTTTTCGATACGTATTTAATTGCTTAAGTTCGGTTTATTTAAGAATTTTGGGTTTTACTGCGGGAGCAGGACACTGGTTTGGGGGCGAGAAGCAACTGATTTTGTGGCGTGACTCTTAATGAGGTTCGCGGCGTGATCGGCCTGATGGACGAACCCTATTAGCCTCAGGATTTGAGTCTATTTAATGGCATAAACCCATAGGGTTTCGTCATTCCTTGAGCCTCCACCTCTGGAAAGCATCCATTGCAAACCCTAGCCTCCTTTCTTGTATTCTTGAGCTTTGTGTTCTTTATTGTATATCTTGAAGGAGAAGAGAGGACCATGTTGTGCAAAGAAGTTTGATTTAAGAAAGATCCAGCCATTTGAGCATATTCTGGACTTTTATAAGTCTTCAAGCTAGGAGCTTTATGTTCTTGCATGTTTAGATCTAGGATTTTATGCATTATTATAGACCATTTCATGAGATTTATGAGGAGTTTGGAAAAGTCCAGGTCCAAATCTTGAGTCTTGGGAGTCTTCTGGACCCATTTTAGTGTAGGAATCTAGTTTTTGTCTTTCCTTTTGAGCCATCAAAGTCCTTGGGTGTATTTTGAGCTAAATCTAGATCTAGGGTTAGTGTTAGGTTGGTTTGATGCATGCAAATGGATAAACTTGAAAACGTTATCCATTGCGTCCATAAAATGTTTAATTTTGGAAGTTTTGAGCTTTAGTCTTAAAGGATCAAGACCTCAATGAAAGTTAGTTGATTTATTGTGAATCGAAACATGACCATAAGGGGTGTCACGATGCCAGTTGCGACTATTTTGTAATTTAGTAATTGTGGTGCGACCTGGGTAAGGGTCGCGACATGTAGCCGTTAACCGTTGACTCTTGACTTTTTGACCAATTTGACTTTTGGTTAAACTTGGTGAGTTTAAGTTTAACCAAGTTTAACCAAAATGGGAATGTGGTCCACATGTCTTCCAACTTGGTAATTTACAAGTATGGTTTACAATGAATATACATGGTGGAGTTTGGGGCAGTGATCCGAGAGTTTGAGCTTATCTTACGAGTCGTCAGTTGCGAGGTGAGTTATCCTCACTATATCAACAGGGTGTAAGGCACCAAGGCCGACCGTTTATGATTTTATCCAGATTATGGCATGATTATGTTATTGGTTTACATCCTGGTAGTTAGGATGATGTTATGCTTATGTTAGTGACCTGGTTAGGTTAGTGTCCTGATTATAGAATGATATTATGTTAGTAACCAGTTAGGTCTGTATTTCAGTCTTTGGGATGTTATGATTTGTGATCTGTTAGATCGGTTGATTGTTATATGATATAAGCTAGCATATGATATTTATGTGCACATGTTTGTTTGAGGCGGTCTTGCTTTGTGCTGTAGGCCAACATACCCGGTGAGCGGTCCGGATAGGTTGTAGGCTCTGCGAGGCGGTCCAGTCATGTCAAAGGCTCGGGAGCGGTCCAGATAGATTGTTCGCCCTGCGAGGCGGTCTGGTCAGGCTGAAGGCTCATTATGCACGCTTCTCAGTATTTTTTATATGTTATGGTTATATTGGTATGGCGTTGGTATTTTGGAGTTGATCACTAAGCTTCAAGATTACAGTTTTAGTTTGTTGTTTTAGGTACTTCTGGTGATCGAGGGAAGGAGAAGGCCTGATCATACTGCTCCTCTCGTTGCTATGTTTTATGATTGGAAATTGGGATACTCTGATGATTATTATTTTGAAAACAATTTATGTAATGATTAAATGGTTTTTAAGTGTGTTGATTTTTTTTTTAATTTGGCATGACTTAGTGGGTATTATAAGTTGGTATCAGAGCCTTGGCTTGAGTGAATTGGAGGAACATTCGTATGAATCTAGTCTCAAATCTTGGAAAGGTTTTCAAAATGATTTTTTTTTTAAAATGGGTTTCAAAATATGTAAAGGAGGATGCATGGTGTACGATCAGCCGGAGCCAGTAAGTAATCCCCAAAATACCATATAGTTATTTGATTATACGATATGTTAGAACAACATGCTAGTACTAGGCTAGGGATTCTCAAGAATTGCATGATAAGAATTGCCTAATTTTATGATGCCTGTTAGCCTAGGGTTTTCCTTATATGAGATTGACATCATTACTATAGTTGCTTGTGTATGTATTACGACTGTGCATAATTAAGATTTTATAGCCTGAGAATGTTTGATTTGGCCTTATGTTCTATTCTTATTGATTAGGGCTTAGGGTAGGTTCTGATATTCGAAAGTCTATAGGGTCCAACGTTATGTATGGTTAGCATACACTAGTGTTGCGGGGGTTGGTGGAAGTCTCATGGATGAGGGAGGTCGAGCAACCACCAAATGCATGTATAGTGTTAGGGTGTTGTGATGATACTTGAGACAAATATGGGTAGGTGTGGAAGGTAGTATGGGCCCGTACGAATGAAAGCACAAGACCCATACGCGTAGCAAGGAAGTTACAACCCTAGGGGTTAGTTGAAAGTTGGTTCCCAATTATTTATGCGGATTTTCTTATATCTTCCTGTTATATTTTCAGTATAGTGGTTACGAGGTGTTTTATGTCTGGATCCATATCGGGATCAGGGCAGGGTGATCAGGAGGCCCCAACAGGACCTGAGGTCGTTGGTCAAGAGTGGCCAGTGTTGACAGAGGATCGAGTCAGGGAGATCATCCGTGAGGAGGTGGTTGAGATTATCCGGGGTGATGGAGTACTTCGATGAGAGATACGCATCCCTTACGGAGACGGTTGCCGCTGCAGCCACATCGGCTGTATCAATGGCAGGGGGAGGAGTAGGAGCCACTTGGGGCTTCTAGTACAGGGACTTCGATAACATGAAAGCCCCTACTTTTGATGGGACTCAGAACCCATCAAGGCTATGAGGTGGATTTCGGATGTAGAGGGTTGTTTCTTTACTTTCTCGTGTCCTACTAACCAGAAGGTGAAGTGTACTCTGAACCTGCTTAGGTCTGGGGCCAAGGACTGGAGGAGATTGACGATCGGGTCATATATACTGATGATCAGAGAGTTGCTGTTACTTGGGAGTAGTTCAGGGATATGTTCCACGCCCGATACATTCCATGGGTTGAGCGGGAACGATTGTCACAAGATTTTTTGAGTTTGAGACAAGATGGGGAGTCAGTGTCGGAGATCACTCGCATGTTCACCGAAAGGGCGATGTTCTACCCAGAATTTGCTTCTAAGCAGCCTCAGATGACTCGTTATCTGAGCATGCTCAAGACAGACATCCGTCAGTTTGTTGCCACACAGCGATGTGATACTCTTCTGGATCTATAGGAGGCCGCTAGGCGGCGTGAGTTGGAGATTGATTGGAAATTGAAGGAGCAGCTTCAGGCGCCGACACAGTCTTAGCCGACGTTGAAGCGGTCTAAGACTGCTGATTCTAGGACCGGGGGTCAGCAGAGCCGCACTTGTGGAAAGTGTGTCAAGAGTCATTCTGGAGTTTGTCGAGCGGGTAGTGGGTGCCACAAGTGTAGCAAGCAGGGGCACTATGCTAGGGACTGTCGCCAGTCCGCCCCTACATTGGATATGAGGATATGTTATCATTGTCATCAGGTTGGTCACGTGAAAACCAACTGCCTATATCTCGTATCCAGACCGGCACAGGTTCCAGCGTCGGCTACATTGAGGTTAGGGGATGGCAGGCCAGTTAAGGCGGAGCCTCTGAAGGCTCAGGGGCATGCCTTCCATCTTACAGCCGAGGAGTCCATCGCAGCACCATATGTGGTTGTTGGTATGTTTCTATTCTTTATCTCATTTATTATATCTTTTTATGCTTATCTTCTGTACCTATGTTTAGGTACGTTTTTAGTGAACTCATTACCTACATTGGTTTTATTTGAGTCGGGGGTGAGTCGGTCTTTCGTATCTCAGAAATTTAGTAGGGAGTTTAGTGTGCCAGTGGGCGAGCTAGAGTGTCCATTGCGAGTCTCTATCGCCAATGAACAAGGAGTTTCTGCTTCTTCGATCTACTGAGGATGCAAGTTGGAGATCTTCGGAGTGTCCTTTTTGATAGATTTGATCCCGATTCCCATGGGGGAAGTATGCGTGATTGTGGGGATGAACTGGCTTAGTCGATTTGGTGCCATAATATATTGCGAGGGCAAGTGAGTGGTAGTTCGAACCCCAAGTGGGGGAGAACTGATTGTATATCGCGAGGGCACCAGAGTGGGATCAGGGTTCTGTTCAGCTGCTAGGGCTCGGCATTATATTCAGCATGGGTGTGTGGGTTTTCTAGCGTATGTGGTGGACATGCGAGCTAGGGATCAGATTTTAGTTTCAGAGGCTCCAGTAGTTAGGGAGTTTGCAGATGTGTTTCTGGAGGAGTTGCCAGGGATACCTCTAGAGAGGCAGGTCGAGGTGCTGAGATCTCCTTCGGATATCAGGAGTTTTCAGGGATTAGCAAGGTACTACCGAAGATTCATTCGGGATTTCTCCAAGATTACAGTACCCCTCACTCGTCTCTTTTGACGAGGAAGGGGGTGGATTTCCGTTGGGGCCCTGAGCAGTAGAGGGCGTTTGAGACCCTTCGTCTGCGTTTTTGCGAGGCTCTAGTTTTAACTCTCCTAGAGGGAGTTGAGGATTTTTTAGTGTTCTACGATGCATCCATCACAGGTTTAGGGGCGGTCCTCCTGCAAAGAGGACGAGTGATAGCCTACGCATCGCGGCGGTTGAAGTCGCATGAGATGAGATACCCTATGCATGATTTATAGCTAGGAGCGGTGGTGTTCGCTCTTAATATATGGATACATTACCTTTATAGCGCCCGTTATACCATATACACGGATCACAAGAGCTTGAGACACATCATGGATCCTTCGAACCTAAATATGAGGCAACACAGGTGGCTGGATGTAGTTAATGACTATGATTGTGAGATTCTTTACCACCCTGGTAAATCAAATGTAGCGGCGGACGCCTTGAGCCGCAAGTCAGCTGGGTCATCCACTCCAGCGATAGGTATGAAGATAGCGGTGGATTCTTCGATTGTGAGTTTGATCAGAGATGCTCAGGTTGAGGGCATGCGACCTAAGAATTGGAAGCCGGAGAGGATCAGGGGTGAAAACATGCAGTTTGTGCAGGATAGTCATGGATTATTGACTCGATGTGGTCCGGTATGGGTTCCGATGTATGGTAGGGTCAGACACACAGTTATGGAGGAGGCTCATAAGTCTCATTTCTCTATTCTCCCGGGGACCACCAAGATGTACAGAGATCTGAATTTGAATTACTGGTGGCCATGTATGAAGCGAGAAATCGCTTGGTATGTTGAGAGGTGCTTGAGCTGTAGGATGGTCAAGGCCGAGCATTAAAGGCCGCATGATATGTTGCAGCCCCTGGAGATTCCCATGTGGAAATGGGAGTAGATCACGATGGATTTCATCACCAAATTGCCGAGGATGGCGAAAGGGTTTGATGCTATATGGGTCATCATGGATCGATTGACCAAGAGTGCCCATTTCTTGGATATAAGAGTTCCTTGGCTGAGAAGTTGGCCGACATGTATGTTCGCGAGATCATCGCTCGCCATGGGGTTCCGGTCTCCATTGTTTCCGACCAGGATGTTAGATTTACTTCTCGTTTCTGGAAGAAGTTCCATGAGGAACTTGGCACGCGTTTGCACTTTAGCACCGCTTTTCATCCGCAGACTGACAGTCAGAGTGAGCGGACCATTCAGAGCCTCGAGGATATGCTAAGGGCGTGTGTCTTTGACTTTGGTGGGAGCTAGGATTCCCACCTACCACTTGTAGAGTTCGCCTACAACAACAACTATCATTCCAACATTGACGCCCTGCCTTTCGAAGTGTTGTATGGGCGGAGATGTAGAACCCTGGTTTGTTTCGGCGACGTTGGACACAAGGTGATGGGATGGACAGAGTTAGTTTTGCAGACTACAAAGAAGATTCAGCAGATTAGTCAACGATTGCTGGAACGCCCTTGTTTCTAGGCTAGGCATTAATGTTGATGTAATAGTCTAGGTTAACCTTTGTAACTCATTTTGAAATAATAAGAATGTATTATTTGAGTATTATGTGTTTTATGCTTAATTGTGTGGCTTAATTGAATTAAGAATAAAAATAAGAGTAAAAATAAAAGGTTAGATAAAACTGATATCGATACATGAAGTTGTAGTGGTCATGGCAAGGTTTCCGAATATATAAAGAATGCCGAAATCTGAGTTATAACGAAGAAGTTATGACCTGTCGAAGTTTCACGACAAATTTGGTACACCACTGCGTGACGTAAAATATGAATTTAAGATAGAGCGATATCTAGCCTTAATGATCTAAACGAAAGTCGTAGAATACGTTAAAATGAGAGCATGCATAAAAAGAACGTCCAAATATGACTTCGTATGAGGAAGTTATGATTTTTCTAAGTTTCAGCTTAGCAGTATGCAGCCCGAAGTTCGAATATGAGATCGAGTGATTTCTAGCCAAAACAATCTAAACGAGAATCGAAGATCTCGTCGATAGTAGCATAACGATAAAAAGATAGACGGAAACGAACGTCAGATGAAGAAGTTATGAATTTCAAACGGAGTTTTCCTGTCTCAGCCTACTAAAAATAATATAATAAAAATAAAGTCAAAATTAGCCGACAGAGTCTCAACGAGAGTTGTAGAGCATAATCTCAACTACGCGTGGATATAAAGAACGTTGAAAACGGAGCTCGTATGCAAAAGATATGAATTTTTGAAGTTCGGGGCACGATTTTCGACACTAAGTGTTCACGACATGAACAGTGTGTTCACGACGTGAACTCATTGATTTGACCTTTCAAAGCCTACCAGAACCAACTTGCGATGAAGCATGCAATGACGATAAAATTCACGACGTGAATTTCAAGAAATCAGCACTATAAATAGAATTGAAGAGGCAACCGACCAAGGTTGCTAATTCACTCTTCCCTCACCCATATTACCTCGATTTACATGCAAAGAAGTACCCCCGAAGTCCCGGTATCATCCCGAGACCCAAAGCGAGTCTCGAAGCCGAAAGATCCCGAGAATAAAATAGTTTCCGAGCCGAAGCTCTGCTTGCGAGAAGCCCGGTGTGTGAAGATCTTCCAGTTTCACTGAAGAATACTACATTTAGAGTCGTAGTGTTGTCCGATCATCTTCTTATCAAGTGAGTGTATAGTCCCTTTCATATACACGATTTTAATACAAGTATTGATGAATGTATTAGATATACGATATGAGTAAGTGTGTAGTTGCTTTCTGATAATACACATATATGAATTATACTCTATGAAATACGTGCTATGTGATTATATACTATTTGTTATGTGGTATGAGTATTGAATGAATATGTTATACAGGTTTTAAGCTGTATATAAACAAGTATATTCTATCTACAAATGTGTTGGGTAGAACATGGGTAGATAGTGATGCGTGATGAAATAAAAATGATGAGAGGCCTCGATGTGATTGTGATCTAGTTGTATAGCAGAATATGGATGACAACCACAGACTTTTCTAGACAGTTCAGTGGAACGCCGGCAGGCTCATAACCTGTAGGTGTAGTGAACTTGGGTGTTCATTTATTGTATTCTATCCCCCTCATGGTTGCCTTTAGGACATCTATTGTTGAGGAATCCCCTTTGCAGTTGTGTCCGTCCCGATGAAAATTCCTAGACTGGGTCCCTCGTGATAGTTTTTTGTTTTAGGGACGTAAAGTGAATATAACGGGAATGGGTAGTTGGGTTATTGTTGGTTGATGAAATTAAATGTAATTATTTATTGTGGGTTGAAAACCCTATATGCTCACCAGGATCCCAAGCCTGACCAACTTAGTTTCTTTGTATTACAGGTAGTGGCGCGAGAGCATAAGTTGGAGAACTTGTGAAGATATTTTTGTTCATAGACTAGTAGTTGTATGTAACTATGTAAGGTCTATGTTTTATTGTTTTTGCTTTTGTGTCTGTATCGAAACAAGACATCTTGAGTTTTGGTATATAATGAAAATGCATTTCTTAAAGAAACACTTTGATAAACTTTATTTTATCATATTGTGTTTTGGGGACAAATTTTGCAACTCTTTTAATCAAAGGATTACTCTAAAATTGTTTTAAAAGCATAAATTAAACCGGTCTTTTCTGGCCGTGATTCTAGGGATTTCACAATTGTAGACCGCTCAGCGTCGAGTTACGTCGACAGACGCCGATCTGAGTTAGAGATTCAGGTGGGTAATATGGTACTCCTGAAGGTCTTAACCTGGAAGGGTGTGATCTGCTTCACGAAGAGGGGGAAATTGGGTCCCCATTACATTGATCCGTTAAGGATCACTTCCATGGTTGGTAAGGTGGCATATAGGCTGGAGCTGCTGGAGGAGCTTAGCCGGATTCACAGCACTTTCCATGTTTCGTAGTTGCAAAAGTGCATTATGGATCAGGAGGCAGTGATGTCGCTGGATGATATTCAGGTCGATGAGCACCTGAATTAAGTGGAGATGCATGTGGCCATTCTGGAAAGGAAGAAGAAATTTTGGTGGAACAAGGAGATACCTTTGGTGAAGGTGCAGTGGGAGCATCGGAGGGGATCTGAGTGGACATGGGAGTCAGAGGCAGAGATGCGGGAGCACTATCCGATGTTGTTCACCTCAGCGGACTTCGAGGATGAAGTCTAGTTCAAGTGGAGGAGAATTGTAACACCCCGATTCTCGGGTATTAATTTATATAAGATTTTTCTTGATTTCAATACCTACTCGACGAGTTGGTTTCCCTACTCGTCGAGTAGCAGCGGGTTGGTCCACGTGTTTTAGTGACCTACTCACCGAGACCAAGAAGGGACTCGACGAGTAGGAACTGGCAGATGAAACCCTAAATTCTGGGGTATTCTACCCTATTTAAAGGATCATTGGCCTCCCCCATCCTCGCCTTTACAGCTCCTTGGCACCCTTAAACCCTAAATCATGTGTGTGTTTATTTGGTGTGTTAAATCTTGGAGGAGGGATCTTGGTGAGGAAACACGGAAATAAGTAAACTGAAGCTAGGATCTCATAGGGAGCAAAGATCTAATTCAGTTGGCACTCTCTTAAAGGTATTAGGCTGTCTCCTTGGCTCATTTCATCTTTATTCTCTTTTGGGTGGGTTTTAGGAAATGTTTCTTGTGTTTGAGTCAATATCTAAAGTTGCAACTTCAGATTTGGAGTCCCTTTGGCCTCTAGATCCATAAAGTTATCGGTTTTGGAAAGAATGAGCCTTCCCTCAAGTGCAAGACTTCTTTGCAAGCTTAGTTTTGTCATTTTGAGGCTTTAGAGCTTTGCACGCACGTAAAATTTGAAACTTTACGTGATAAGCATGCCTTGGGAAGCTGGATCTATAGTACGGAGCCTTTGCATGGCTTAAAAAGCATCTATATGGATGAAGGACTGAAGGGACTCGATGAGTGGCATAGTCAACTCGGCGAGCCCGATGAAGATTATCGTGAACTCGGTGAGTCGGATGGGGTCTTCCCAACTGTTGGACATATATGAACTTAGCGAGTTGCAAGGGGAAGTAGACAAGTCGGCCATGGAGTTTACGACTGCAAACCCTAGGAAGTCGACGAGTCACTCTAGTGACTCAGCGAGCTGCTGAGTTATGCATGGAACTCGCCGAGTAGCTGAGGGTACTCGACAAGTTGAGGTCAACATGGACTGTTGACCTTGACAGTTGACTTTGATATAGACTAAGGGTTGACCAGTTAACTTATGGGGACACTTATGGAGATTGGAAATTTACAAGTATGGTTTACAATGAATATAGGTGGTGGAGTTCATGGCAGTGATCCGAGAGTTTGAGCTTATCTTACGAGTCGTCAGTTGCAAGGTGAGTTATCGTCACTATATCAACAGGGTCTAAAGCACCAATGTCGGCCCTTTATGATTTAATCCAAATTATGGCATGATTATGTTATTGGTTTACATCCTGGTAGTTAGGATGATGTTATGCTTATGTTAGTAACCTGGTTAGGTCAGTGTCTTGATTATAGAATGATGCTATGTTAGTGACCGGTTAGGTCTGTATTTCAGTCTTTGGGATGTTGCTATGATCTGTGATTTGTTAGATCGGTTGACTATTATATGATATAAGCTAGCGTATGATATTTATATGCGCATGTTTGTTTGATTGGGGATTGGATTGAGGCAGTCCTGCTTTGTGCTGTAGGCCAACATACCCGGTGAGCGATCCACATAGGTTGTAGGCCCTGCGAGGCGGTCCAGTCATATCGAAGTCTCGAGAGCGGTCCAGATAGATTGTTGGCCCTACGAGGCGGTCCAGTCAGGCTGAAGGCTCATGATGCATGTAGTTATGTATTTGTTATATGTTATGGTTGTATTGGTATAGCGTTGGTATTTTGGGGTAGCTCACTAAGCTATGGTCTTACAGTTTCAGTTTGTTATTTCAGGTACTTCTGGTGATCAAAGGAAGGCGAATGCCTGATCGTACCGCTCCTCCTGCTGCTATGTTTTATGATTGGAAACTGGGATACTCTGATGATTATTATTTTTAAAACAAATTATGTAATGATTAAATGGTTTTTAAGTGTGTTGAAAAAGTTTTAATTTGGCATGATTCTATGGGTGTTACATGCATGTTAGTATACGTGCTAAGGATCTCATTAAGAATTGCATGTTAGAACTGTTTGATAGTTAAGATGCCTTGCAGCCTTAGATTTTTCTTGCTATGTGCTATTTGAAGTTCATGCTAATGTTAATAGTTGCTAAGTGAAAGCCTTATAGTTGTACATAATTCGGATTGCATAATGTGAGAATGTTTGATTTAACCATGCTTTATGCTCATTGTTTGATTGTGGGCTTATGGTAGAATCAATTATATGGTGGTCTAGTTGATATTTGATTACATACGACTCACATTCATGTGGTGATTATCGGAATTAGAAGAGACTTCATGTGGTGCAAGAACGAGGGTGGGAGGAATCCTAGAAAGAGAATCTAGGAAACCTTAAATATATGTTCTTGTTTAATCATATAGGTGTGTGTTTGAACGCCTAAGTAGTTTTCGTGTGTAGTGGCCTGGGAACTCTATGAAAATTCTTGGGATGAGTACAAATAGGTGTAGAAGGAAGTAGTGGAACAAGAAGAGTCACAAGGTTACTAAGGAACTGGTTGGTTTGTTCTAGTGTGGATTAGCACTATGAACTTGTTTTGACTTATTTTCGTTATTACATACAACATGACGATAACTAGAGTGAGCGGTGGTTCTGGTGCGGGCACGAGTGACCGAAAGAGGTCATTTTTGAGTGAGGCAGATATATACAATTGGATAGCTGTTGAGGTATTCGCGACAATGAGACATGTGATTTTTAGAGATGTGTGAGTCTATCAAGACCAATCTGATAGAGATGTTTGACGTTACTGCCATTGTTGATGTTGGTGCTGGATAGCAGGGGATCAAGACTATGCTCTACCAAGACTCATAACAGACCATCCTCCCGAGTTCGAGGTTAGAAAGGACCCTATCTGAAAAACCATAAAAACATAGTCCAAAATTTTCATTTTGAGAGATTAGTACAAAACCGTAAGTCATCCATAACCATAAAGAAAAACAATACATCATGTATCTCAAAACGTCCAATCAAGTATTGTGACAAAACTTATGATAAAATATTAGACTATCATAACAATCCCATGCTTGAATGTTGTGGTTTGTGCCATGCGATCACCCCAAGCCCTTCCTTTTGCTCCCGGTAGTACCTGAAACCAAAACTGAAACTGTAAGCACGAAGCTTAGTGAGTCTCCCCAAACTACTACATACCATACAAATATCATGCAACTAGGAGATACGGGCCCCGCTCTCTCTCCTGGAGATTCGGGCCCTGTCCACACTCCACTGTCTAGGAGATTTGGGCCCTACCCACAATCAACTGTCTAGGAGATTTGGGCCCCGCCCACACTCTGCTGTCTAGGAGATTCGGGCCCCGCCCACACTCCGCTGTCTAGGAGATTCGGACCCCGCCCACACTCTGCTATCTAGGAGATTCTGGCCCTGCCCACACTCCGCTACTAGCATGCGTACAAGTATCACACAGACAACAAGTATATCTAATATACAAACATATATCTATGCTCAAGTAATACTAAAAGAATCGGGCCCCGCCTATACTAGACTACTAAGAGATTTGGGCCTCGCCAACACTCAACTACTAACATATCATGTAGACGGGTTGGCCTTGGTGCCTTCAACCCATCCCTACTTAAAGGAAACTCACCTCGTATGACTGACTGCTAAGAATCTGGGTGAGAAATCTCTATCTGTTGCTCCATCGACTCTCCGGCTCTAAATTCCATAATAACGCTTAGTCAAAAACTGATAACTATTCTTTGGGTAAAATAACCATTTTACCCTTGGTCAAAGTCAAGATCCTGGTCAAATTCAACCTTCGAGGTTAACCAAACTCGCCGAGTCGACCTTGTGACTCGTTAGGTCCTAGAACTCGGAACCGTGGAATCGTGACTCGACTCATCGACTCACCCCATGATCGTCGAGTTCCTAAGCTACTTGTCATCGCGATTCATCGAACTAACTCGTCGAGTCGTCCTCAGACTCGTCGAGTCTTGGCATAATCAGAAAAGGGACAAGATCCTCCTACTCGCCGAGTTTCTTAATCAACTCGCCGAGTCCTATGAACATCATAAAGGTTTCTTCATTGGACTCGCCGAGTTCCCTTATGAACTCGTCGAGTTCCTTGTAGATTTAACCTAGTTAGCTAGTTTAACACTTCTACAGCTCCAAAATACAGATCTATGTCGTTTCCAAGGTCGATTTCTATAAAGTTGGAGACTTGATGGCTTTGCACACCTTAAATGGACCCAAACTCAAGTTATATCAACCTACTTCCATGAACATGACCATGGCTTGGATGAAATCGGGTTCAAGACTCCTTTTATGACTCTAGAGGATAAATATATTAGGAAAGAGGGATTTCTTAGCATGCAACCCATGAGAAGCAACTTATTCCACTCAAAAGGTCAAAAGACTCATAAATCAATATTAAAGGAGATATAAGCTATGGGTTATCAAGCTAATAGCTTTTTACATCAGAAAGTTGCCAAAGATGAATGTACTCCTGGATCTTGTTCTTCTTCCACAAGCTTGCTAACTCCAAGCTCTTCCAACTATCTTCAATAACACAAAAAACACATTCAAAATCTCAAGGGTGAAGCTCTCAATCGGATCAAGGTTTTTAGAGGACATGGAGGCAGGTAAGGGAGGCACAAAGGGGGGGGGGGGGGGTAAGTGGCTTAAATAGGGTGCAAAACCCGAAAAATAGGGTTTCCTCCTGACATACCTACTCGTCGAGTCCATACTTGGACTCGCCGAGTAGACCCTTTAAACCCCGCGTCCTTTCTGCAATCTACTTGACGAGTTAGGGCTACCAACTCGTCGAGTAACTCAAAAATAAATACTTGATTAATTAAATACTTGCGTACCAGGAAATGGGCGTTAATTCTCCCCCGCTTGTCTTAGACTTGATCCTCGAAGTCTTCTGTGTATGAAAACAAGTCTGGGTAGTGCTCCCTCATCTTCTTCTCGAGCTCTCATATCCACCCCGAACCCTTGTGATGCTGCCACTGCACCTTCAATAGCTCGAACCTTTTGTTCCTCTGCTCCTTCTTCTTGCGATATAAAATCACCACTAGTCTCTCTATGTAATTTAGGTTGTCGTCAAACTGAATATCTTCTATGGGTACTACTTTTGAATCATCCACCAAGAACTTCTCTAGCTGGGAAACGTGGAACGTGCTGTGGATCTGGCTGAGCTCTGCTGGAAGGTCTAACCGGTAAGCAACTCGACCCACCCGGGCCAAAACCCTAAACGGACCAATGAACCTGGGGCCTAGATTTCCCCGCTTTCTAAACCTAATAACACCCTTCCAGGGTGACACTTTTAGGATGACCATGTCGCCCACCTGAAACTCCAAATCCGAATGCCACTTGTCGGCATAGCTCTTCTGTCGGCTCTGAGCAGTCTGGAGCCTGCTCCGGACCTGCTGGATCCGCTCTGTGGTCTTGAGTACTACCTTCGTACTCCCCATGACCCTTTGACAGAACTCACCCCAGTAGATTGGGGTCCTACACTTCCTCCTATAAGGCATCTCGAAAGGAGGCCGGTCTATACTGGAGTGGTAGCTATTGTTATACGAAAATTCGCTAATGGAAGATACGTATCCCTAATGCCACCGGAATCTAACATGCATGATTTAAGCATGTCCTCGAGTGTCTGAATCATCCTCTCACTCTGACCGTCCATCTGGGGGTGGAAAGCGGTGCTGAAGTGGAGACGAGTATCCATCTCGTCGTGAAACTGCTTCGAAAACCTGGAAGTAAAACAGACATCTCGGTTTGAGACCACCTAGACAGGCACTCCATGATGTGCCACTGCTTCCTGCACATAAATCTCGGCCAACTTCTCGGCCGAGATGCTCTCCTGGATCGATATGAAGTGAGCGCTCTTGGTCAACCGAACCATGATGACCCATATCGAATCGACCACGTGTGCAATCCTGGGAAGCTTAGTAATGAAATCCATGGTGATATCCTCCCATTTCCACACAGGAATGTATAATGGATGCACCTTGTCATGAGGCCTCTGGTGCTCTGCATTGACCTTCATGCAGGTCATGTATCTCTCCACGTACCAGGCTACGTCCCGCTTCATGCAGGGCCACCAGTAGTCAGGGCGAAGACCCCGATACATTTTCGTCGCTCCCGGATGGATGGAGAACCTGGACTTGTGGGCCTCATCCATCAATACCTACCACACTCCACCCCAGTACAGCAGCTAGACTTTCCTATACAGGGTCAACAGTCCCCTACTGTCGTAATCGAACGAGGCCACCTGGCCTGTAATCCTCTCGCACTTCCAACACTCCTCCTTCAGGCCCTCGACATGCGCCTCTTGGATCTGCTCCAGCAGTAGAGTAATCATTGTCATCCTCAGACATATATCTTAGATCGGGGTCGCTGCCGCCCTGCGGCTCAGGGAATCAGCCGCTAAGTTGGCCTTGCCCGGGTGCTAAAGGATCTCACAGTCGTAATCCTTAAACACGTCTAACCACCAACGCTGCCTCATATTCAAATTCGGCCTATCCATGAGGTACCTCAAACTCTTGTGATCCGTGTAAATAGTACACCGGACCCCGTACAGGTAATGCCACCAAATCTTGAGGGCAAACACCACTGCCCTCAACTCTGAATCATGCGTCAGATAGTTAGCCTCATGAGGCTTCAGCTGCCTCGAAGCATAAGCTATCACATGACCTCGCTATATCAATCCTGCTCCCATACTTGTGAACGAAGCGTCACAGTAGACTACAAAGTCGTCTACTCCCTCTGGCAGGGTGAGAATGGGCACCACGCACAATCGCTGCCTGAGTGTATCAAAGGCTCTCTGGTGCTCAGTACCCTAGCAAAACACCACCGACTTCTTGGTCAGTCGGGTCAACGGAACTGTTATCTTGGAAAAGTCTTGGATGAATCTCTTGTAATACCCTGCCAGAACCAGGAAGCTCTGAATCTCAGTTGGAGACCTTGGAGTCTCCCACTGCATCACGACCTCTATCTTTTACTGATCTACCAAAATACCATTCCGGTTGACAAGGTGCCCAAGGAACTGCACCTTGCGCAACCAGAAGTCACACTTGGAGAAGTTCGCATGAAGTCTCTCCCTCCTCAGTGTCTCTAATACCTCTCTCAGATGCTCCTCATGTTGCCCCTAAGTCATGGAGTAAACCAAGATGTCATCAATGAATACTATTACTGACCGATCTAGCAACGGCCTGCACACATGTTTCATGAGGTTCATGAACACAGTTGGAGCATTGGTGAGCACAAACGGCATCACCATAAACTCATAATGCCATAGCGGGTCCTAAAAGTGGTATTCTGCACATCATCATCTCTGACCCGCATCTTGTGATATCCGGATCGTAGATCAATCTTGGAGAACCAAGATGCTCACTGAATATGGTCAAACAGATTATCTATCCTCGGGAGTGGGTAACGGTTCATCACCGTTACCTTGTTCAGCTCCTGGTAATCTATGTACATACGGTGCGACTCATCCTTTTTCTTCACAAACAAGATTGGGGCTCCCCATGGTGAACTGCTTGGCTTGATAAAACCCTTGTCTAGTAGCTTCTGCAGCAGCGTAGGCAACTCCTACATCTTAGGAGGAGCCAACCGATATGGTGCCTTGGGTACCGGAGCCACACCGGGGACCAGGTCAATCCGAAACTCAGCATGTCTCTCAGGAGGTATCCCAGGTAAATCCTCCGGGAATATATCCGGGTACTCTCTCACTACTGGTACATCATCCATTGTCGCCTTATCCTTATCCGTATCTTGCGCAACCCTGCTAAAAGTAACGCCTCACTCTCGTCGCTGAACAGAGAATCGGTCGACGATGTGGCCTCTCGCCATGAATCACTAACTCTCCCACACTAGGACTGCAAACCCTTACTAGCTGAAGCTTACAATCAATCACTACCCCGTTGGGGCTCAACCAATCCATACATACTATAACCTTACTCCCTTGCAGGGGAATAGGAACCAAATCTACTGAGAACTACTCATCAAATAACCGTAGTGTACATCCCCTGTGAGCCCTCGCAACTCTGAAAATCCTATCATCTGCTATCTCTACATCAAGTGGGCAATCCAACTCCCCCAGAGCTCTACTAAGTCGCTTGATAAGTGCGAGCGACACAAATGATCGGGTAGCTCCTGAGTCAAACAATACCATAGCTGATATATCGTTCATTAAGAACGATCCAATAAATAAACACAAAACATGAGTAATAATCAGAAATAAACTAGAGATAATGGAGAAGATACATACCCGTAACCACATCAGGGGTTGCTCGTGCCTCCTCTGCTGTCAACTGGAAGGCTCTGCTCTTCGCCACTGGCGCCTCAGCCCGGCCCTGACGGCCGTCTGTAATCCTAAAAGTGGTAGGAGCGGGTGCCATCACCTGCCCTACTGATGCTAGACTCGGACACTGGGACTTATTGTGTCTTCTATGATTGTAATGAAATCAAATCAGATCAGATGTTGTGGGGATGGTGGTAGTGGTGGTACAATCCCTGCTAACATGTCCAGTTCGGCCGCACTTGAAGCAGCCCGAACTACCCGCCCTACACGGCCCCTCATGTCCCCTGCCGTACTTGTCACAGTGGCCTCGGCCCTACTCGCCCTTCCCCCAAGAATCTTTCTTGGGCTTTTTGCGCAAACCCTCTATGCCAGATACCAAATCTGGCTTCCTCTTCCTCTCCATCTCTAAATCAATCTCCCTCTCATTAGCCCTCACAATCAAGTCCTCTAGCGTCTTGCAGTTGTAGTGGCTCACAAACTGGCAGATATCACTCCGCAACATCTCATGATATCGGGCCTTTTTCATCTCCTCGTCCGCCACATACTGCGGAATGAGAAGGGCCCTCTCCCTAAACTTGGCGGTAATATCCGCCACTGTCTCTGTCATCTATTGGAGGTCCCGGAACTCCGTCGCAAGCTGCTGCACCTCAATAATGGGTGCGAACTCGGCCCTGAACCTGGTCGTGAAATCTCGCCATGTTATCGCATCCAACACGGTATCATCACCAATGGCTCATCCAACCTCCTCCCACCAGTCACATGCCCTTGCCTTCAAAAGACAGGATGCAAGCCTAACCTTATCCCCCTCGGGACATCTGCTGGTGTGGAACGCGGTTGTGAAATCCGCCAACTATCTAGTACTTGCAATGGGGTCCCGAGCCCCATGATAGTCGGGAGCTCCACATTCCCTGAACTCCCAGAAAGTGAGGGTGCGCAACCCCATCATGGTCGTCATCTCAGTACGAAAAGCACTAAACCTCTCCTCCATAAGCTCCAGAATACCCTCCTTGACCGTACTGAATATCATAGGAGTCTGCTCAAGTATGTTGCATGTAATATCCAAGGAGATGAACTCCCTGGTCTGCTCATCTAACTGCCCGGCTCTAAAGCCCGAGCCCGATCCCTCCCCGGTGCCTGAACTGACATCTGCTGGGCTAGGGCGTAAAACCGTCATTCTGAAAAACACATTATAACAAACATCCGAATACTAATCATAACTGGAGGGATCTCAAACAATACAAGTTCCTTGGCTTAATCTCAACCTTTCTTGATTTGAGTATGGATCCTTTTCTTTCAGTAGTACGGGTCCATACTAGCTTCCACATCTATTCGTACTTTCCTCAAGAACTACCTTGACTCCACCAAGTCCCTTCTACTACTACTGCTTCACACGCTACTCTCTTCCTAGGTTTGCCATAGGGTAATCACCATCCCACTCTCTATCATCAGCTACATAAGAAGTCCCTGATATCTTCCCCTAACTAGCTCGCGAATACTATTACATATTACTCAGACTAGAAAATTCTTCGAATGAAGGATCCTACCCTACAATGGTTAGACTCAAACAAGAGCAGCAAAATAGAGATAAGCCTAACCTTCTAAAATTATTTATTCCTTGCAATATGTAACATAACATTTTCATCCACTAGTTAGTGAAAGACAAATAGAACTCCTAAAAGCACAAAGTAAGTAGCATTCGGACATTGAGTACACATAATCAAGCATATACTACCCAACTATCATACTGTCTAATCTGTTCTAGCATGCAATTCATAAAGCTGATACACATATAACAGGCACATAAGGCATCCTTCCTAGATCCTTAGTCCTAATATAACATGTTTTTCTCATAAAGCTGGAAAACATATCATAACATAAACTTGTATGGGTAGTTTGGGAGTACTTACTTGAGCTCGGCCGATTGCATTCACTACACCCTTTTCACTTTTTCAAAATCTCTTTCTATTTCCAAAAATTCTTTTTGAAAAATTGATTTTCTTTTGAAATTTTTATATCACTTCCTTAGTTTGAGTCCAAACACACCCAAAACTGTGCCCGAATCCCTCAAACCAAGGCTCTGCTACCAACTTGAAACACCCAAAAAACACGTTCCAAAAATTTCGTTTTAGGAAATTATTATAAAACCGTAAGTCATCCATAACCATAAAGAAAAACCATACATCTTGTATCTCAAAATTCACAATCAAGTACTGTGACAAAACATATGATAAAATATCAGAGTATCATAACAATCCCATGCTTGAATGCTGTGGTGTGTGCCATGCGATCACCCCGATCCCTTCCCTTTGCTCACGGTAGTACTTGAAACTAAAACTAAAACTGTAAGCGCAAAGCTTAGTGAGTCTCCCCAAACTACCACATACCATACAAATATGATGTAACTAGGAGATACGGACCCTGCCCACTCTCATGGAGATTTGGGCCCCGCCCATACTCCATTGTCTAGGAGATTCGTTCCCCGCCCACACTCTGCTATCTAGGAGATTCGGGACTCGCCCACACTCCACTGTCTAGGAGATTCGGGCCCCGCCCATACTCCATTATCTAGGAGATTTGGGCCTCGCCCACACTCCGCTACTAACATGCATAAAAGTATCACACAGACATCAAGTATATCTAAAATGGATCCAAACTCAAGTTATAGCAACCTACTTCCATGAACATGACCATGGTTTGGATGAAAATGGGTTCAAGACTCCTTTTATGACTCTAGAGGCTAAATATCTTAGGAAAGAGGGATTGCTTAGCATGCAACCAAGTTACTTATCCCACACAAAAAGGTCAAAAAGAGCCATAAATCAATATTAAAGGAGATCTAAGCTATGGGTTATCAAGCTAAGAGCTCTTTACCTCAAAAGGCTACCAAAGATGAATGTACTCCTTGATCTTTTTCTTCTTCCACAAGCTTGCTAGCTCCAAGCTCTTCCAATTATCTTCAATAACAAAAAAGCACACTCAAAATCTCAATGGTGAAGCTCTCAATCAGATAAGGGTTTCTGGAAGACAGAGAGGCTGGTAAGGGAGGCCCAAGGGGGGGGGGTTAAGTGGCTTAAATAGGGTGCAAAACCCCAAAAATAGGGTTTCCTCCTGGCAGACCTACTCATCGAATCCATACTTCGACTCGCTGAGAAGACCCTTTAAACCTCGCGTCCTTTATTGCATCTACTCAATGATTTAGGGCTACAAACTCATTGAGTAACTCAAAAATAAATACTTGATTAATTAAATACTTGCGTACCCGGAACAGGGAATTACACTATCATTATCATACATTAAATTAACAATGTTGAGGGTGCCTTCAACACATGTTCATGACTAAAAAGTTGAAGGTGATGTTTTAACTGAACCTGTTTTGCCTTGCGACGAAGGATTGGTAGGGACTTTTTTTCTAGCCCTTTGTTATTGTGAAGTGTGATGCTTTGAATTAGGAGTAGTTATGACTATGCTCAGAGCGAAGTGTCTTCTGTAGGTTGAGATGGAGCATTTGGATCAAGAGTATTTGACCCCCACACAGACGAATGAAACAATGACAGGCATCACCAAGAAGTTCATAGAGAGGGCACTGTTATACCCATAGTACACAACTATGGAGGGCATGAAGATGACATGGTACTTGATCATGTTGATGATAAATATCAAGGAGTTCATGGAAAATTTAGGTGTCAGACCCTTTGTGAGTTGATAGAACATGATAGGAAGAGAAAGGCTAAAATAGAGACCCAAAGGACGGAGAAGAGACAAACACACGATCAGTTGTATCCGTTGGCAAAGTGGTTTAAGGTCGTCGATTCGTGGTTAGGAGGTTAAAGGGGTTTCACTTGCAGCAAGTGTGTGAAGACACTATAGTGGTTTTGATTATGATGGCATGAGCAGATTTAAAAAAGATCTAGTGATTCATCATACAAAATCAAGAACACATGATGTAAATAAATCTGGGTTTAGCTCTCATTAGTATTGATAGAAAGAGTACAAATGGGTCTTGCAATTTCTCTCTCTAAACTAATGCTCTCAAAGTGTTCATTACTAAATATGAGTGTCACTCACTTCCTATTTATAGGAAAGACAACTCATTTACAAATCAATAAGGGTAAATCACAAATACAACCAAGCGTGACTTTTCACCCTAATATTCTGCCCCCTCAAAGTTAGGACTGGATGCCCGTCTTCAATATCTAATGAGCTCATGCGATCAAGACCAAACTCCCCCTCGAAGTAACACCGGTCTTCAAAATCCGCAAGGAATACCCAAAAACCCGCTTCGAATACCCATCATTTTCTCCCTTTTATAATAAAAAAATGATTATAAAACCCATTAAGGGTGAGAAGCTCCCAAGGAATAAACTTGACAATACTCCCCCTTGATGTGTACCAAAAATGAATCACCGAAAAACATGCATGGAAAAACAATCACGAAAAAGCCCTGAAAATTTTCCAATTTGTGAAAAATTTCGACTTTTAGGTGAGAGTTGCAAGATTTTACAAAATCCGGGTAAAAACTATCACTTTCTAAATTCTGCAGGTACCCTTTGTGCTAAAAACAACTAAAGATGTGAAACACTCCCTATTTACGAAACTAGGCATAAAGTGTAAGCTCGCACCAACTACGGGGACCAGAAATGAAAATTCTTCAATTTCTCAGCTTTATAACTCCATTTTCGAAGTTGTGTATAAACTGCCAAAATTTCGAAACTGCAGGTGCTAATTTTGAAAATTCTTCCACTTTTCTTCAAACTTGCGAAAATTACCCCAAATGTCGAAGGTGGTTATAAACTTCCAAAATTTCGAAACATCAGGGACTACTTTCGAACCTTCTTCCTCTTTTCTTTCAAACCTTCGAACATTTCTCCAAATGTTGATAGTGAGTAAAATATGTCAAAATTTTGAAACTTTAAGGACTGATTTCGAAACTTTTGTATCATCTTCTTCAATTTGTTACCAGGTAATGAACCCATCAAAATCTTCGCTAGTCCGAGTCACGAACCCTTGTTAATGAAATTTTTTGCTTGATCAACGGAATGTCTAAAGCGAAGGCATGCGAAGCCGTTAAATCTCGTCTGAACCATTCACTCACTAAATCGACATTTCGCTTAAAAGGCTTTCCAAATCATCGACATCAACAGGCGAGTTCATAGCCTTCCCGATCATCGACATTGACTTGCCCAGACTTTGAAACATCGATTCCCAAATCAACAATCGATGTTTAACTCCAAATGTTCCACAACCTACTCCAAATTAGACATCGACATCAAGAAGTTGATTGTGTCACTTCTTCAAACCATCGACTTCTCCCAAAACAATTAATCTCAAACCTTCGTTATCTATTAAGCTCCAAAACTCATCCTTCACTTTCAATCATTCCAATTCATTGATAAGACTTCTACGTTTACTCAACTAATAACCATCATCCCTTTCAATTCGTTATCAATCCATCTATTAACAAACATTGATTTCTTGACTAATCTTCAATTCGACACTCAAATAGAAATTGATTGTTAAAACCAAACGAAAACAAACAATTGATTCTAATCGTCCTTAATTCGAACATCGACTGATTAACCTCTTCTCTTTTTCATTTACTAACCCAAAATCTCAATAAACATTACATAATGACTCCAATACATCAAACTTTGACTTCAAATCCTAGACTCCAAAATATGCTTTCAAAATGCGAATAAGTAACATCAGGCGTACTTGAAATCAAAATTGAAGAAATATCATTAGGTGTATTCGATGCCAATCGAATGTGTTTAATCCCAATACCCCATATAAATTGAAATCGAAATACTTTGGATTCAGACTTGAAATTGATTTCTACCCCAATAATCAGTAAGTTCGACTCTTCAACCCAATTCAACAACTTTCACTGTCGATATCTATCCTTTCGACGCAAACAAATCAAAGTTTTACGATTTCAACTTGAATTCAAAATAAATCATAAATCGATTTCTTGATTCAAATCGAAAATTAACATCAGTCGACTTCAATGAGTTTGACTCCAGTCAAACAAACAATTTCGAATCACAAGAACACAAAATATCATCGGATTGAACTCCAATTGAGCAAAAAACTTTTTCATCGTAAGAATTAACTTGAACTCCATTTTCTTGAACATTAAGAACATCAAGAACATCACATTGAACTCCATTGTCTTGAGCTTCTTTTTTATTATCTCTTGCAACTAACTTGAGTATGTAAAGACCATGCAAACATTCAATCTTTGAAAGTGGTTGAAATATCAGTCTCCCACCATTACCCTTCAAACATCCATAAGAAATCAAAATATCCTTTGAAATCCACCCACTTAACACCAATTCATAGAATTGAGATACTTTGATTTTGTATTTCACATCTTCAACGATTATAACCATAGAATCATACTCTAAATGCTCCATGATCACAAGAACTTTAAAATTTTTAGAGTGAGAAAGTGGTACAAACAAGTATTCTAGAGAGAGAAAGTCGAATTATGGATCAAATCAAGAAAAAATTCGACTTCTAGAACATATCACACTCTCCAATCACAAAGATCAATAAGAACATGAAGAATCACCAAATCAAGATTGCCACCATGGATCAATTCTTGATCAAATCAAGAACGCCCGCTTTGATACCAATTGTAGTGGTTTTTATTACGATGGCATGTGCGGAATTAGAAAAGATCTATTGATTCATCATACAAAATCAAGAACACATGAAGTAAATAAATCTGGGTTTAGCTCTCATTAGTATCGATAGAAAGAGTACAAATGTGTCTTGCAATTTCTCTCTCTAAACTAATGCTCTCAAAGTGTTCATTACTAAATATGAGTGTCACTCACTTCCTATTTCTAGGAAAGACAACTCATTTACACATCAATAAGGTTAAAGCACAAATACATCCAAGCGTTACTTTGCACCCTAATAGACACATTAGGTTTCTTGCCAAGGAAGGACTAGCTGCCATAAGTGTGGAAATGAGGGGATTTCACCAGGGATTGAGGGCAGGGTATGTCGATATGCTACAACTATAATTTGTTGGGTCATCTCATAACATATTTTCCATTTGTAAGAGTACAATGCAAGATCCAGTGCATGGGACTATAAGGATTACAAATGGCCACCAAGGAAAGACGAAGGCCCTGAGGGCGAAGGGTTAAGCTTTTCAGCTCACAACTGAGGAAGACAGATTGGCATTTAACGTCGTGACCGGTCTGTATTCCTTGTTTATGTTATGCTACTTTTTTCTTGCTGTACTTATTTTTTATTCTTATGATTAGGTATGTTACTAGTCAATTTTATGCATGTGTTAGTGTTATTTGACTCTGGGGAGATTCTCTATTCAATCTCCCTTGCGTTCAATGAGAGTTTTTGTATAACTATGGGAGCTTTGGACCACCCGTATATGGTCGCGATTGTCGATGATTGTACCGTTTCAGCTTCAATGATTTTTCCAGGATTGTGTGAGCGAGATATGTGAGTGAGGTTTTTGATAGACCTTATTCCCATTCCTATGGGCAAGATCAACATATTGATTGGCATAGATTGGTTGAGTATGTTTGGGGCTATGATTGAATGTGAGCGGTAGTTGGTGGTAATTCTAACCCCAAGTGGGGGAGAGTTAACCATCCATGGTGAGGGTGCCATAGGTAGTTCGATTTTCTACTCCACTGCGAGGGTAAGAAGATATTTGTAGCATGGATGCACGAGGTACTGAGCTTATGTAATGGATACTCAAGAAGAGAAAAAGACCATTTCTGATGTGTCGATAGTTTGTGAGTTTCCTGACATAGTTCCTTTGGATTTATCGGGTATGCCTCCGAAGAGGCAGTTAGAGTTTAAGATTGATTTGATTTCAGATGTGTCTTTGATACCCAAGACATCATATCATCTTACACCACCAAAGATGCAGGAGTTGCACACGCAACTTTAGGAGTTTTTAGATAAGGGGTTCATTTGGCTGAACAATTCGCCTTAGGTAGCACCGATTTTATCCGTCAGGAAGAAGGATGGCTCGCACAAGATGTGGATTGACTACAAAGAGTTTAATAAGCTCACGATTAAGAATCGTTATTTATTTCCAAGGAACAACGATTTGTTCGACTATCTTCAGGATGCATCTTGGTTCTCCAAGATCGATTGGTGTTTAGGGTATCATCATATGAGGGTCATGGATGAAGATGTGTATGAGATGACTTTCTGAATGTGATATAGTCATTATGAGTTTGTAGTGATGCTATTTGGGCTCACCAATATAGCAACAATGTTCATGGACGTAATGAATTGGGTATGTAGGTTGATGCTCGACTGGTCTGTGATTGTGTTCATTGATGATATTTTGGTCTTATCTAAGACCAAGGAACAACATGAGGAGCATCTGCACGAGGTTCTTGAGATTCTGAGGAGGGAGAGGTTGTATGCCAAATTCTCCAACTGTGAGTTTTTGTTTCGAGAGGTCTAGTTCTTAGAAAACCTCGTCAAACAAGTGAATCTTGGTTGATCCGGCTAAGATTGAGGTGGTGAAGCAGTGGGAGGTTCTGATGAATCCATATAAGATTATAAACTTCCTTGGTTTGGCTGGTTATTACCGAAAATTTTTAACTTTTATAATCATAAATACAAACCAAAATTGTTCCAAAAATCTCATTACATGACCACACTATTTTGAAATATCAGAGTATCAAAACTAAATGCAAAAATGTTGGAGATTGCATGTCGCGCAATCAAGCCGAACCATTGCCCTTAGAGCTACAAGTACCTGAAACATCCAACAAAACTGTAAGCACACACTTAGTGAGTTTCCCAAAACACACAAAACATATAATCACATAATGCAATTCACACATACATATAAGCTTACCATGGAATTCCTCCATGGTCTTTAGTGGGAATACCGTGGGCTACCCCCATGGTCTTCAATCCTCGAGCCATGGGCTCCTCCCATGGTCTTGCCAAGTGTCATGGGATCCTCCCATGGTCTTTACATAAATCACATATAGATCAAATAGCAAACCATTATATACTTCGTGAATAAACATTTCATATCAATTAAAGGGTCGTCCTTGGTGCCTTCAACCCATGAGTGTAGTGAGAAGACTCACCTCAGTCTGTTGAACACAAAAGTTGCTCGCCTAACAGTCTGAAACCACACACTAAATAATGATACAATTAACCCTAAGTAAGGATTATATCACAACCTAATCAAGGAGTCTGAACACTTAAGCCTAAGTCCTTCCATAATGTCCCAAAAGTCTTCCCTTTGCTAATGGGCCTAATATCCAAGATAAAAAACCATTAATGGACCACATGGCCCAATAAAACCCAACCAAAAAACCTATGGCCCAAAACAGAATATTAGCCCAAAACTCTATATGGGACCAGGCCCAAAATTGAATAAGGTCCAATAACCTTACAAGCCCACACAAAGCCCAAACCCAACTGAGTGCGTATGTCCTACGTACCACTCCAGTACACTCAGCGTACCAGACCATTAAGTAGTATGCGCTGGGTACACACAGTATTACGCACGACATATAAGCAATACATGCACCAATCTACCATTAAGTGCTTAATACTTGGGATTTCAACGCCAACCTTTAAATCTGAGTCCATTAAGATGTCATAGGGCATAAAGTTGGCAACTTTACGCCCTTTCATGTCATGAGTGACCCCTATACTTCATTCTTCACATTAAGACCTCATTTAAGACCTCTAACGTATGAATGGAGTCGAAATAACCTTCAAGATGACACCTTTATGCATCAAACATGCTCAAGGAGCTTGGATCTAGCAATCCTAATCTCTGGAGTTGCTCGACTCACAAGTGAATGTCAAAAGATCAAAAAGGGACTCCATAACAAAACCATAGCTAAAACAATCAAAAAATCTAACAAGGTCATGACTTTATACCTCCAGAAGTTCCTCAAGATTAACTAGATATAGGATCTAGAAGCTCAATGACACCCAAAGCTTGATCACCACCTTCTCCCTCTTGAATGCTCTCTAAAATGGCCACCGATACACTTTCTAAGCTTAAGAATCACAATCCAAAAGCATTAAAGACGTTTATATAGGTCTCAAGCCCGAATATTAGGGTTTTGGTCTTCAGTCATGTACGCCCAGTGTAACTCTTGGTACACCCAACGTACGTGTCAAACCTTTACGATCCATCAAACCTGAGTACGCTAAGTGTACTCCTTAAGTACACCCAGCATACAAAAGGACCAATTTTTACAATAAACTTCATACTAAGGGTAAGAAGTGTAAATACCTGAATCCCAACCGTTAAAAATAAGAGTGTCATTTTTTTGTTGGGGGCCTAAGCAACAGACAATGTTCGAGATGCTGAGACAAAGGTTATGTGAGGCACCGGTATTGACCCTTCCCAATGGTTTTGATGATTTTGTGGTTTATTGTGATGCGTCAATCATGGGCTTGGAATTCATACTTTTGTAAAGGGGCCAAGTGATTGCATACGCCTCGTGGCAATTAAAGCCTCATGTGGAAAATTATCCTATGCATGACAAAGAGTGAGGAGCAGTGGTCTTTGATTTCAAAATATGGAGATATTACTTGTATAGGGTTAGGTGTACCATTTACACAAACCATAAGCGTTTGGGATATTCAATGGACCAACTAAGTCTAAACATGAGGCAGGGGAGGTGGTTAGATGTTTTGAAGGATTATAATTGTGAGATCCTATATCACCCAGACAAGGCCAATATGCTGGCAAATACGTTGAGTCGTATGACGGCTAGTGCTCCTGTCTAAGATCTGTGTTTGTAGATGAAAGTATGTAATCCACTGTTGTAGTTGATCAAAGGGGCATAGACCGAGGCGGTCAAGGAGGAGAACCGGAAGAACGAGAGGATTGTAAGTCAAATTTCTACATTCGACGTTCATAGTCGTGGATTGTTGAGTAAGCTAAAAATTTGCAAACTAAATCGTCAACGCCACCTCAAGCTGACTCTCACGTTGACTTGCATAATCCCACTCATAACAACTCCGTATGCTTTAAAAGTTCAAATGAGTTTAATACATCTAAGATTAATACATTTTGAAGAAAAAAACATTAAGAGATGTTAATTCCATTCAAAATAATTCAAAACTAAAGAAAAAAGATCTAAAAAAAGAAGGTGCTACAATTATGGTGACAAATATCATGAAGCATTTAGTTTTCCTTATGAGAAAGGATCAAAAAAGCATGTCAACATCTTGTTGAGATGTGGAAAATGGATTAAGAAATAAAATACATTATAGTTTCCTTTTATTAGAGTGTTACATCTTTCCTACCCTTAAATTTTCTTTAACAAAACCTATTGAAAAATGGGTAAAAAGAAAACTACCCATTTCATTTTACTATGACAACAAGGACATGAGTATATTTAGTAATTAGACAATGGTTGTTCCAAGCATATGAGAAGTTCAAAGTTGTTGCTATAAGACTATGCCAAACAAGATGGTCATTCTGTCACATTTGGTGACAATAGCAATGGGCACATAAAAGGTCATGGTATATTTAGATGAAATACTATAATGTTCTTAAATATATCATATGTGAAATATTTAAATCTATGAAGATTTTTTTACTGTCCAAGATTCACACAATCTCAACTGGATTTGGCATAAAAGACTTTCGCATCTCAATTTCAAAATTAGCAATTGATGAGATGGTGAGAGAGATTCAAAAGATGAGGTTTGTTAAAGATAAACTATGTTCAACGTGTGAATTTTGGGAAACATCACAAGACCTCCTTCGGATCCAGGAAATTCTCATCCATAAATTTGCTATTTTCCTACTTCATAAGGATCTGTTTGGACCAATTTCTGTTGAAAGCCTTGTAGGATTTTTGAAGAATTCTCACGTTTATTTCAGTAATACTCTTAAAAAACAAGAGAAATTTTGCTGAAGAAATAATTTCTTTCATAAAATGCATTGAATTATCTTTTGACAACAAAGTACAGGAACTCAGAAGCAATCATGGGACTGAGTTCAGAAATTTTACGTTGTAGTCCTTCTGTGAAGAAAAAAGGATTACTCGAAACTTCTCGGCTTTCAAGCACTTAAATAAAATAGTTTCAGTGAGAGAATAACCATAACACAACTTGAAGTTGGCCAGATAATGATTATTGAAGTTGGTCTATCACTTTAATTTTAGGCAAAAGCTATTAATATAACCTATTTTACCTAGAATAGGTCAATCACTGTTAATAGGTAATCTAATACTTGCTATGAGTTTCTTAAAGGAAGCAAGTTTGATATCTCATATTTCCATATTTTTAGATGTTCAGAATACATCGTAAATCAATGGTTATCAAAGTTTGAAGCAAAAGCTGATGAAGGAATCTTCACAGGATGCTCCTCAATATCAAAAGCATTTTATGTTTACAATATAAAAAGAAATATTACCAAAAAATTGATTCATATAAATTTTGATTAAAAAACAATTCCAAAATCCAACTCCTCAGATACTTCAAGTTTCATATTAAATTAGTTGATACAAACTACCTTTGCATATGAAAATCATGTTAAAGATTTAATCGCTCTCATCATTCCTTCAGTGCTAGATTACGCTGACGCTAAATCTTCTCATTCCAACACACCTAATGCAACTCAAGCTCATGCTCATTTATTTCAAGCTGATATCATTTAAGATAATCTTTTTCAACTTCACACCTCTACTACTCCATCAAATGATGACATTCTCTAAATATTGATCCTCATATTACTTTTACTACTTGTAAACTAACAGATTATCCTACAACTCAAATCATTCGTAATGAAGCTTCAGGTGTTTAAATAAGAAGTCAAGTATCCTGTAATTTTTGTCTCTATGTCAAATTTGTCTCTATGTTTAAGCTTGAAAGGAAAGTCGATGCATTATGATATACTGACTGGATCAATCCCATGCAAGACGGACTGCATGAATTCAAAAGACAAAAGGTATAAATTATTGTTCTTAGACCAACAAAAAACATAAAATTGTACGAACAAGGTGGGTTTAAATAAATGAACTTGGTGAAAATAGAAGTATTACAACTAATGAAGCTCAGTTAGATGTTTAAGGTTTTACTCAGCTCAAAGGCTTGGATTATGATGAAACTTTTTCCCAGTTACAAGAATTAAAGTTATCAAACTATTTTTAGCATATACATCTTACAAGAACTTCAAATTGTATCCATGGATGTCAAGAGTGACTTTCTGTACTGTGATATTGAAGAAGAAGTCTTACTCAAACAACCTATAGTGTTTGAACTTGAAATCTATCCAGACCATGTATATAGATTGCAAAAAGTTGTTTATGGACTGAAGTAAGCTCCAAGGACATGGTATGATACATTGCCAGCTTACGTGTTAGATAATGGGCATAAGAGGGGATCTCTTAACAACAGATTGTTCTAAAAGAAAACCACTTCATATTTAATCTTTTTAGAGGTCTACATGGACAATATCATATTTAGTTCAATAAATGGTAAGGTAACATCCTAAAACTGGGCCTAAGAGGTTTCTCTCTTTGGTGATATTTTTTACGAATAAGAATAAATTAAATTTAAATAAACAGTATATTAACTAATAAATGAATTATAAGATAACTTATGAAGTTTTATAAAATAAATGATGACATTTAAAATAAAATAAGTGTTTGAATATAATGAGTAGAAAAAGTAAGTAGAAGGACTAGTTTTGCCAATTTACATACTTAATAATTAGTGTTGAGTTAGTCAAGGTCCATATGATTATGAATTAAGTAATTTTGTGGTCATAGTGTAAATAAGTGAAGTTTTACTAGAAAGTTGGAGAAATGGTGTTATTTTTGTAAGAAATAGGGAAGGAAGGACCAAAAATGACAAGGGTGGAAAGTTAGGAGCTAGATATAAGGCCATTTCCCTATTTGCTTGGGGAGAAATTTTTGGAGAGTGAAGGAAGAATATATGGCGATTCTAATGATGGAATGAAGATTTAGAATTAGTTTTAAACCCATCAAAGGATTTGGAAAATAGGATTTCAATCTGGAAGCTAGGGTTTCAATCTAGCACTTGAAGGTATCATATCTTACTCTCATCAACTTTAGATTCGAACCTAGGGATAGGGTTGAACCAAAAATCCAAAATTGATGATTAATTTGTTTATTGATGTTATATTCATGGATGATTTTGATGTTAGAAGTCTCACTCTTTGTTGAATCAATTCCAATTTGGTTTTGATGAAGGTTTGGTTGAAATATTGAGCTTCAAGCTCCATTACTGGAAAAATTCTCAATTTAGTGGTTCTAATAAGTCGCGGAGTGTTTTATTACCCTAAAAACACCTTGATATTGTCAAATCATCCTTGAATGATTTCAATCCATCAATAAATGGATGATTTAAACTCCAAGTTTACGTATAAGTTGTGCCTTGGCTATGATAAGTTGTACTCTAGCCTCTAGTCACTAATTTGGAGTAAAATATTGAATTAGTATATGTTGAATAATTAAACTTATGAAATCAACGATTCAAACATGTTGGAAATAGGTGCCCAATGTCATAACAAACTGGTGTAACTTTGGGAATAAAAATAAAGTCCTTATTATGTTGCCCTCAAGAGCTAAAATAGCTAGAAAGACATTTAATGTCACAAATAGAAATTTTTGGTGCCTTGTAACTACAACACTTATGACAACTATGAATGAAAAACATGAAAGCATGCATGATGCTTACTCTATGACAACATAATTTCAATCAAACACTTCATACAAGCACTACAAATAGTCGACAAATAATCGGAAACCTTAGAAGTCCTTGTTTAAGTCCATTTCGGACTAGGATTTCCTTATTGGGCCCAATGGACCAATAAACTTCCAATTGGACTATCTTGGGCTTAGAACTCTTGAATGAGCTCTAATTGGACCCACTTTATTTTATTTTAATATTTTGGGCCATATTGGGCCTAGAATGAAACAAAATATTTAAATGAACCTCATTGGGCCATAACTAGCCTAATTTAGCCCTAATAGGTCTTAAAAATCACACTTATATTTATTAGGACCAAAAATCACTCAACATAACCATGAAATTGGGCTTAAGCCTTTAAGGCCCAAAAACTCTCTCTTCCCTCTCCATTCTCGGCCCAAGCCCAAAGAAAAGGAAGAGTTGACCTTTGTGCCACCTCATTTTTATTTGTTGGGTCTCCATGCATGCAACCCATATTTCCAAGAAAATATCTTATCAAGGTCTCTCTCTTCTTCTCCCTCTCTCCTTCTCAGCCGAAACCCAAGCACACAAACACACTTCACTCAAAAATATCTCAAAGAAACTCTCTTCATTTCTCTCCAAAATTTTCGAGATCTAGGGAGTCTTCAAGGAAATTATCCCACAAATTCTTCATCTAAGGTAAGATCATGCATGGATCTATGATCTAGATTCTTTCTTTTATTAAAAATCTCTTCCTAACCCATGCAAAAATCATGATCTCTCTTAGAAACCCTCTAAGTTCGAGATCAACAAAGGAGGGCTTGCTAGGGCCAAAAGTAACATCAAACTTCTTCCAATCTTCTTCAAAACCGAAATCACAACTCAAGGTGAGTTTCATACCCCTTCCTTTTTGGTTTTTATGAGTTTTATGGGGGAGAATACAAGTAAATGTGTAGATCTATGTGTAAATGTATGCTATGTGAGATTTGATGCATGTATGTGTGTGATATCATGTGTTTTGTGATGAATATGTTATCAAAAAGTGTGTAAAAACTGAGATCTAAAGCATGAGAAAGGAAATACACATAACTTAAGTCAGTATACACTAATCAAGTCAAGAAAAATGCCTTATAAGGTCATGATGAACATAATCTAATATTAAACCCATTTTTGGGCTTAAAATGTCAAAAATACAAAACTTAGGGTACAAACCGACAAATTTATAGTTTCTGGAGGTTCAAAAGTGTCCAAATAGTTTCTATAATAAATTTTATGAACAACAACATTTTTAAGGGACTTAAAATGTAAAATTTGAACTTAATGGGCTAGATTTGGGCTTTTCGGCCCACTAAGCCTCAAAATGCGAAATTCACAAGTTTAAAAATGCCTTTCAAATTCAAAAAGGATAAAAAATGTAAATATTTTCTATTTTGGGCCAAAACTATAAAAGTTGCGAAATTGGGGGTTTTAACCAAGAAAACGTCATTCTGGAAGGGCTAAAGCTTTTTACAAAATAAAATTTGGGTTAAAAATGTCTTTTCAACAAGTTTATGATACAAAAATGTCAAAAAAAATGTTTTAAGGACTAAAAATGAAATTCTTTTATATAAAGGACTAAAAGTGTTATTTTTATAAAAGAAAGGTTGCGAAAAGGTAGAAAATCTTACTTTTGAACAAATTAATTCATTAAGACAAAATAAACAAATCCACGACTACCGTCGAAACGGAAAAACAAATACACTCTCAACAACAAATATCGTTACAAAACGAATTGATTCGGTCTCGAATCAATAACAAAACCAAAAATCAATAACCCAAGTAATTCGTTAAACACGCGCTAAATATGATGAGTAAACATTCAAACTTTGGGCTTGAAAGTTTCAAATCATGCTTGTTGGGCCTTGCTAGCTCAATAACCTGATCTTTGGGCCCGAAGGGAACGCGCTTACGTGTTGATGGGCCTTCTATGACCCAACTCCATGTAAAAGGACTTCAATAGCTCTAATGTGTTATTGGGCCCTAAGGGCCCATTAGTACTGCTAGCGAGGTCGAGAAGTCAAATGCGAGTGGGACTAAGTGCTCTTCGCATTCCCGATAGCCTTGAATAACTTAGGGGAATAAAGGGGGCTTGGTACCCTCCTTTCTCCTCGGTTGACCGGCTTATGAGAATTCAAGTAAACAAATTTGTGGCGTTAATCAAGAGAAGTCAGGGTGGTTGGATTAAGTGAGTAGAACGGACGACGCCTTAAGGATCGTCCGTAACCTGTAGTTATAAACTAGTCATTCTCATTAATGCATGATTGTAACAACTCACAAACCCTAATTAATCCAATGTCACCTGGGTAATCAAAAACATTCGTCGTATCGGTATAACAATAAACAAGTCATGTAATTTAGGTATTGGGAAAACATTGGGTTTTCCCGGGGAGTTCAACATTTTCACTTGTGTGATGTATACAAAGTTCAACAATTATACATGTTTTGAAAATCGACAAGCATATTTACGGATCTTCACACTTTTTATAAACAAATATTTTTTACAGAAAATATCGGATTTTCTGGGTTTTTCAAACTTCACCAAATCATTTTACCATAACATTACTTATGAACTCACCAACATTTCATATGTTGATGTTTTCCAAAATAACTTGTATTCTCAGGTAACAGGTAAGCCGAAGAATAAGTATCAAGAAATGTCATGGTGTTTTGTTTAAATTATCGGTCAGACAGTTTATGTTATGGATTTGTAATGTCTAAAACAATGTACTGAATGTAAACAATATCAGTTGTAATATTCCAATGCATGGTGATGATTTGTGTTATGATTCATGTATATTCATTATGATGGTATTCAATTTGAGTCACAATAGCCCTCGGACTTTTCCGCCGTCTGGTTCGGGGGTGTGACAGGTTGGTATCAGAGCTCTGTTTATAGTGAACTAGCATATCTAACCACACATTGATATGCAACTATAAACCAAAAAAAAAGGGACTAACACAACTCTGAACAAAACAAGTAAAACATAACAATAAAAACACCCTTGCTTGTATTCGAAAAAAGAACATAATACTGAACCAAACAAGATAATGCTAGTATCTCAGTTAAGCCAGGACTGTTCTTAGTCGTATCAAGGAATGGATGTAGCCTGATCAACTACATTTCCTCCAAGGTATAACTATCACATGTCCTGAGGAAATCATGATAGCTAGGGAACCTAAAAACATACCCCTTTACCCCCAAGAAGGGAACCTCTTCTCAATCTATGCAATAGTTGTAGAGTCATAGGAGTAATGATAGTTTATTCTTATACCTTCTCCCAGTCTTCGTGGAAGGAGAGCAGCAGGGCATTTAGTTTCACCAAGTCTTAGTGGCTCACGGGATGCTTGAAGATGAACCTGAAGGGAATCAAGGGGAAGCACACGACGTCGGGCCTGATCACACCACGTCAAAGATCACACCACCTCAAGGGGAAGCTCACGAGTACACGGACACCGACTACGAGTTCGAGGAGGTCGATGATGACATGGAGGAAGAACAAGACTCGGGCAAAGATCACACCACGTCATTTATTAGCGAGGCGCAACAGGACCACCCCGCCCCACCAGTGAACCCTGCAAGAGAAAATCGCTCCCCCAAAGCTGAGATTGCCGCCCTGCGGCAACAGCTGTTCACCATGGAAGCACGTGCAGTGCGAGTTGAGCATGAGATGGATGAGGTCATTGGAGACATGACAGAGATGGCTTAGTTGTTGGCTTAACACTTCGGCATATGATCTCGCCACTATCTTAGGACACTCCATAGAGTGTTAGGGATAGACTTACCTTACTATGTCATTAGGATCCATGCTATGTACGCCGACTCTATGTTTAAGTGACTACACTACTCATAGAGTCGTTATGCTATCGAACTAGTATCACTTGTGTATGCTCTTTTGAGCAAAATTTTCATGTATCAAATGCGGATAATATTAGTAAAAAATTTACATGTTTTACTTTGATGTTGTATCTGTTATGTGTTACAAATCAATGATTGTGTGCCAAATTGTGAAAGTACCTAAGTTCGTGCCACACACCTAGCTCATAGGATCACACTCTCACAAAAAGAATAGATACTCATCGTCTTTCCGTTCCATGACAGAAAGATGCCTCAACAACCCACTCGCAGAAACCCTGGGCCAACCCCACCCGAAGTCGACTCAGCTGCATTCCAAGCAGTTGTATCTGCTGCGGTCACTGCAACAATGGCACAAACTCACCAAGGGAACAATGGAGGAGTCAACGGACAAGGGGTCGGAAGTTCGAACAACGGGATGAATCAAGGACCCACCAAAACATGTTCCTACAAAGACTTCACCAACGCCAAACCACGAAGCTTTAACGGCACTGGAGGAATGATCACCCTGAAACGATGGATCGAGAAGGTGGAATCGGTATTCGAGATATGCGATTGCCCTGAGGAGATGAAGGTGAAGTTTGCCGCATGCACTTTCGTTGACCAAGCGCTCACTTGGTGGAACAGACATGTGGAAGCCGTGACACTCCCCGTAGCCAGTTCCATGCCATGGAGAGAGATGAAAGAAATGTTGATGGCCGAGTATTGCCATCGAGGTGAAATTCAGAAAATGGAACAAGAGCTGTGGAATCTCACTGTCCGAAACGCTGATATAGATCCATACATATCAAGGTTTAGCGAACTGTCTTTGCTGTGCCCTGGCATGATCACCTCAGAAGGACAGAAGATCGAGCGATTCATCTGGGGACTAACCTCCCCGATCCAAGGAAACGTGATAGCTGCAAATCCTGAAACTTTCGACAGTGCCAAGAGATTGGCCAAGAAGCTGTATGACCACAACAACAAGAAGGGTGAGAAGCCAGTGGAGACTGAAGTTAAGAAGGAAAATGATAGCAAAAAGGGGAAGAACAACAAGAGGAAGGGACGTCAAGGCTCCGAATCGTCCAAGAAGCAGCAAACAGTGGCAGTTAATGCTGCAACCAATCAAGTTCCAACCACACCACATGCTCCAGCCTCAGCTGCTCCAAGTGCTCCTAGACCTTATTCCGGTAATCTTCCCAAGTGCAACAAGTGTGGTCTCCATCACAATGGAGAATGTAGAGAGATGCAGTGCACCAGTTGCAATCAGAAGGGACACACGACAAGGTATTGCAGGACCTACCCTCCTCAGAACCAACAACAGGGAAACAACAACAACAATAACCGCAACAACAACAACAACACCAACACTGGCGGCAACAATGCAGGACCTAGCCACACCTGCTATGGATGTGGAAGGACCGGGCATTTCCGTCGAAACTGCCCCAACAACAACAATCCCGAAAATGGAAGAACGGGAAGGGTGCTGACCATGGGTCAGGGAGAAGCGATTCAGGATCCCATTGTTGTTACCGGTACGTTCCTCCTAAACCACACTTATGCATGCATCCTATTTGATACCGGAGCAGAGCGAAGTTTTGTGAGCAATAAGTTTAAACATTTGTTAAAACAACAACCCCAGAAGCTCAATGAAACCTTTACGATGGAAATGGCCAATGGGAAAACCGAATCCACTGGGGAAGTCTACATCGGATGTACCCTAACTCTAAATCAACACGTCTTCCGAATAGACTTAATGCATGTTTCCATTAGGAGTTGTGATGTGATTATTGGCATGGACTGGTTAAGTCCCCACCATGCTGAAATTATGTGTCACGAGAAGGACGTTCGCCTTCACCTCCCACATCACAAAACCCTAGTTATATATGGAGACAAACCTAGCACGAACCTTCGTCTCATCTCGTGCGTCCAGGCTCAGAAGCATCTGCGAAAGAACGACTTGACGTTCCTGGCGCACATAGTGGATAAAACCAAGGAAGAGGTTAACGTTCGAGACATTCCAGTAGCACGTGAATTCCCAGACGTATTTCCTGAAGATCTTCCTGGAGTACCCCCAGAGAGACAAGTTGAATTCCGAATTGATCTTGTTCCAGGAGCTACTCCCATCGCTAAATCGCCTTACCGATTAGCTCCTGCTGAGATGCAAGAATTGTCCAGCCAACTCAGTGAACTCCTGGGCAAAGGATTCATCCGACCCAGCTACTCGCCATGGGGAGCTCCGGTTTTCTTTGTCAAAAAGAAGGACGGATCTTTTAGGATGTGCATCGATTACAGGGAGCTAAACAAGCTCACTGTCAAAAATCGCTATCCACTCCCACGAATCAACGATCTATTTGACCAGCTCCAAGGAGCCAGTTACTTTTCTAAGATAGGTCTACGATCTGGGTACCATCAACTCAAGGTCCGGGAAGAGGATATTCCCAAAACCGCTTTCCAAACTCGTTACGGACATTACGAATTTGTCGTAATGCCCTTCGGTCTAACGAATGCCCCTGCCGCATTCATGGACCTAATGAATCGAATCTGCCGACCATTCCTCGACAACTTTGTTATTGTTTTCATTGACGACATTCTAGTCTATTCCCGAAGCGAAGAAGAGCATGGACAACATCTCCGACAAATCCTGGAAACCCTGCGAACTGAGAAGCTATACGCAAAACTCTCCAAGTTTGAGTTCTGGCTCCGTAGCGTGAACTTTTTGGGTCATGTTGTTAGTCAGGAAAGAATACATGTGGATCCTTCAAAGGTCAAAGTCATCGAAGGATGGGCAGTCCCGACAACACCCACATAAATCCGCCAATTCTTAGGCCTAGCAGGTTACTACAGGAGGTTCATTAAGAACTTCTCTAAGATCGCCAAGCCACTTACCTCGCTTACACAAAAGGGCGTACCCTTTAAATGGATGGACAAACAAGAAGTTGCATTCCGAACTCTGAAGTGAGCACTCTGCAGTGCCCCGGTACTATCTCTACCAGAGGGAACGGAAGATTTCATGGTCTACTGTGACGCGTCAAATCAGGGTTTGGGTTGCGTTCTCATGCAGCGTGGAAAAGTGATAGCTTACGCATCCCGCCAACTAAAGACACACGAAGTGAATTATACAACCCACGATCTGGAATTGGGAGCAGTGGTCTTCGCGCTGAAGATTTGGAGGCATTACCTCTATGGTACGAAGTGTACCATCTTCACAGACCACAAGAGTCTCCAACACATCCTGAATCAAAAAGAGCTGAACATGAGGCAAAGAAGATGGGTTGAACTATTAAACGATTATGAGTCTGAAATCAAGTACCACCCAGGCAAGGCTAATGTGGTAGCTAATGCCTTGAGCCGGAAAGAGTACTCTAATCATCGTGTGAAAACTCTCTCAATAACCATCCAATCTCGCCTAACCACTCAGATCAGGGCAGCCCAGTCAGATGCCATGAAGGCGGAAAACAAAAAAAGCAAAGCATTACGCGGGATGGAGAAGAATCTCGAGGTGAAAGAGGACGGAGTATACTATTTCATGAACTGTATTTGGGTCCCTAAACTTGGAGGATTTAGGGAGGTAGTCATGAATGAAGCTCACAAGACGCGATACTCCATTCATCCAGGTTCGGACAAAATGTACTTGGATATTAAACAACATTATTGGTGGCCTACATGAAGGCAGAAATTGCCACCTATGTCAGCA